>NW_023416561.1:138562-208744 GCF_012460135.2 Molothrus ater | reverse complement strand
GGGGAATGGGGTGTCCATGTTGGAGGAATTGTGGTGCCCATGTAGGAGGAATGGGAGTGTCCATATAGGGGGAATTGGGGAGCCCATATAGGAGGAATTGAGGTGTCCATGTAGGAGGAATTGTGGTGCCCATATAGGAGGAATGAGAGTGCCCATATAGGGGGAATTGGGGAGCCCATATAGGAGGAATGGGGGTGTCCATATAGGAGGAATTGGGGTGTCCAAATAGAGATGGAATTGGGGTGTCCATATAGGAGGAATTGGGGTGTCCATGTAGGAGGAATTGGGGTGCCCATATAGAGATGGAATTGGGGTGTCCATATAGGGTGAATTGTGGTGTTTCTATAGGGAAGGAATTGGGGTGCCTAAATAGGAGGAATTGGGGTGTCCATATAGGAGGAATTGGGGTGTCCAAATAGAGATGGAATTGGGGTGCCCATATAGGAGGAATTGGGGTGCCTATATAGGAGGAATTGGGGTGTCCATTTAGGAAGAATTGGGGTGCCCATATAGGAGGAATGGGAGTGTCCATATAGGAGGAATTGGGGTGTCCATATAGGAGGAATTGGGGTTGTCCATGTAGGAGGGATTGGGGTGCCCATATAGGAGGAATTGGGGTGCCCATATAGGAGGAATTGGGGTGTCCATGTAGGAGGAATTGGGGTGTCCATATAGGGAAGGAATTGTGGTGTCCCTATCAGGGTGCCCCATCCCCCAGGCATCCCCAGCCCCTCTGGGGGTGCCCCCTGTCCCCTCTGAGCGCCGTGTCCCCCCTCAGGTGACAAGGGGGACCCCAAGAGCGCGGCGCCCAGCGAGGTGAGCCAGCTGCTGTCGGACATTGGGGACGACATGTACCAGCAGTACCGCAGCCTCACCCGCCCGCCCGCCGACTTCGACCCCCCTGCCGGCTTTGCCATCAATGTACGGGGGCTTGGGGGGTCCTGGGGGGGCTTGGGGGCGGTTTGGGGGGCTAAGGGGGTGGTTTGGGGGGGCTGAGGGGCGGTTTGGGGGGGCTGGAAGGGGATTTGGGAGGGCTGAGGGGTGGTTTAGGGGGAGTGGGAAGGGATTTGGGGGGCTGAGGGGTGGTTTGGGGGAGCTGTGGGGGTGGTTTGGGGGAGCTGAGGGGGTGGTTTGGGGGGGCTGAGGGGTGGTTTGGGGGGACTGGAAGGGGCTTTGGGGGAGGCTGAGGGGTGGTTTGGGGGGGCTGGAAGGGGATTTGGCGTGTTTGGGGGGGTCCTGGGGGGCTGAGGGGTGGTTTGGGGGGACTGGGAAGGGATTTGGGGGGCTGAGGGGGTGGTTTGGGGGAGCTGAGGGGGTGGTTTGGGGGGGCTGAGGGGTGGTTTGGGGGGGCTGGAAGGGGATTTGGGGGTGTTTGGGGGGGTCCTGGGGGGCTGAGGGGCGGTTTGGGGGGACTGGGAAGGGATTTGGGGGGGCTGAGGGGTGGTTTGGGGGAGCTAAGGGGTGGTTGGGGGGGGCTGGAAGGGGATTTGGGGGTGTTTGGGGGTGTTTGGGGGTTCCTGGGGGTGCTGAGGGGTGGTTTGGGGGGCCTTGGGGGGTCTCAGAGGCATCTGGGTGTTTGGGGTGGGGGTTTGAAGGGACTGGGAGGGGATTTGGGGGGGCTGAAGGGTGGTTTGGGGGGCTGGAAGTGGATTTGGGGGTGTTTGGGGGTTCCTGGGGGGGCTGAGGGGTGGTTTGGGGGGCCTTGGGGGCAGTTTGGGGGTCTCAGGGGCATCTGGGTGTTTGGGGTGGGGGTTTGAAGGGACTGGGAGGGGATTTGGGGGGTTGAGGGGTGGTTTGGGGGGCTTTAGAGGGAATTGGTGGGGCTGGGGGATGATTTGGGGCAGCTGGGAGGGGATATGGGGGGGCTGGGGGCAGTTTGGGGGGGCTGGGAGGGGATTTAGAGGGTCTTGGGTGGGCTGAGGGGTAATTTGGGGGTGCTGGGGGTGGTTTTGGGGTCTGGGGGGGGTCTGAGGGGTCGGAGGTGTGGTTTGGGTGGGACTCAGGGGTGGTTTTGAGGGTTTGGGGGGGGTCTGTAGGGTTTTGGGGGTCCCCCCAGGCTCTGATCCCCCCCTGCTCCCCCAGGCCCAGGTTTTCGCTGCTGACGGAGCCGCAGCCGAGACGCCGCCCTCGGGGACCCCGCAGGGAGAAGGTGGCACTGTCCCCCCGCATCCCCTCCCTGGTGTCCCTGCTGTGTCCCCAATGTCCCCCCCATGTCCCTGCTGTGTCCCCAATGTCCCCCCCATGTCCCTGTGCCCCCAATGTCCCCACCATGTCCCTGTGCCCCCAGTGTCCCCCCCATGTCCCTGTGCCCCCAATGTCCCCACCATGTCCCTGTGCCCCCAATGTCCCCCCCATGTCCCTGTGCCCCCAGTGTCCCCACCATGTCCCTGTGCCCCCAATGTCCCCACCATGTCCCCCCCATGTCCCTGTGCCCCCAATGTCCCCCCCATGTCCCTGTGCCCCCAATGTCCCCCCCATGTCCCCGTGCCCCCAATGTCCCCACCATGTCCCTGTGCCCCCAGTGTCCCCCCCATGTCCCTGTGCCCCCAATGTCCCCAACATGTCCCTGTGCCCCCAATGTCCCCCCCCATGTCCCTGTGCCCCTAATGTCCCCAACATGTCCCCACCATGTCCCTGTGCCCCCAGTGTCCCCCCCATGTCCCTGTGCCCCCAATGTGCCCCCCATGTCCCCGTGCCGCCAATGTGCCCCCCATGTCCCTGGGACCCCAATGTCCCCACCATGTCCCCGGGACCCCAACACTTCCAAACCCCCCAACATCTTCTTTATATCCCCACTCATCCTGATGTCCCCTCTGTGTCCTCAAGGTCCCCAAGCCCCTCCTGTCCTTGAGTCCCCACTGTCCCCTTCATGTCCCCAAGGTTCCTGAGCCCCCTGAGGGTGCTCCCCTGTGTCCCCTGACCCTGTCCCCCTGTCCCCTGACTGTCCCCGATGCTGTCCCTGTGTCCCTTGACTGTCCCCTGATGCTGTCTCAGTGTCACCTGACGCTGTCCCCATGTCCCCTGACTGTCCCCTGCCCCTGTCCCCCTGTCCCCTGTCTCCTCATGCTGTCCCCGTGTCCCCTGACTGTCCCCTGACGCTGTCCCCCTGTCCCCTGACTGTCCCCTCACGCTGTCCCCATGTCCCCTGATGCTGTCCCCGTGTCCCCTGACGCTGTCCCCCTGTCCCCTGCCTGTCCCCTGATGCTGTCCCCATGTCCCCTGATGCTGTCCCCGTGTCCCCTGATGCTGTCCCCGTGTCCCCTGACTGTCCCCTGATGCTGTCCCCGTGTCCCCTGACCCTGTCCCCCTGTCCTCTGCCTGTCCCTGACGCTGTCCCCGTGTCCCCACAGCATCCAGCCCCGAGGAGGGCCGCGAGGGCCGCAAGGAGAAGGAGGGGGAGCGCGGTGAGGAGCGGGGCCGGGCGAGGGGCTCCAAGCCCCTGATGCCCACCTCGACCATCCTGCGGCTGCTGGCGGAGCTGGTGCGCTCCTACGTGGGCATCGCCGCCCTCATCGCCAACTACAGCTACAGCGTGGGCCAGTCCGAGCTCATCAAGGAGGTGACACTGCGGGGACAGGGCCACCAGGGGGGACAGGGGACAGGGACAGGGGTGTGGCAGAGGGGCAGTCTGAGCTCATCAAGGAGGTGACACCGCGGGGACAAGGCCACCAGGGGGGACAGGGGACAGGGACAGGGGTGTCCCTGCCAGGGTGTGCCCAGAGGGGCAGTCCAAGCTCATCAAGGAGGTGACACTGCGGGGACACGGCCACCAGGGGGGACAGGGGACAGCCATGTTTCTGCCAGGGTGTGCCCAGAGGGGCAGTCTGAGCTCCATCACCACCGCGGGGACAAGGCCACCAGGGGGGACAGGGACAGGGACAGCTGTGTCCCTGCCAGGATGTGCCCAGAGGGGCAGTCCGAGCTCATCAAGGAGGTGACACCACAGGACAGGGCCACCAGGGGGGACAGGGGACAGGGACAGCTGTGTGTCTGCCAGGGTGTGCCCAGAGGGGCAGCCTGAGCTCATCAAGGAGGTGACACTGTGGGGACAGGGACAGCTGTGTCCCTGCCAGGATGTGCCCAGAGGGGCAGCCTGAGCTCATCAAGGAGGTGACACTGTGGGGACAGGGACAGCTGTGTCCCTGCCAAGGTGTGCCCAGAAGGGCCAGTCCGAGCTCATCAAGGAGGTGACACCACAGGACAGGGCCACCAGGGGGGACAGGGGACAGGGACAGCTGTGTGTCTGCCAGGGTGTGCCCAGAGGGGCAGTCCGAGCTCATCAAGGAGGTGACACTGTGGGGACAGGGACAGCTGTGTCCCTGCCAAGGTGTGCCCAGAAGGGCCAGTCCGAGCTCATCAAGGAGGTGACACCACAGGACAGGGCCACCAGGGGGGACAGGGGACAGGGACAGCTGTGTCCCTGCCAAGGTGTGCCCAGAAGGGCCAGTCCGAGCTCATCAAGGAGGTGACACCACAGGACAGGGCCACCAGGGGGGACAGGGGACAGGGACAGCTGTGTGTCTGCCAGGGTGTGCCCAGAGGGGCAGTCTGAGCTCATCAAGGAGGTGACACCAGGAACAGGGACAGGGACAGGGACAGGGACAGGGACAGGACAGCCGTGTCCCTGCCAGGGTGTGCATGGGCGGGTTCTGTCACCCCCCTGTGCTTTGGGGTCTGCTGTCACCTTGGGGAGGGGCACATCACCCCTTGTGGAAGGGTACCTTGTCACCTTGATTATTAGGGTCCCCTGTTCCCCTGTCACAGGTCCCCTGTGTCCCCAGACACCTCAGTCCTGTCCCCTGTGCTCAGAGGTCCCTTGTCCCCATACCTTGGGGTCCCCTGTGCTCGGAGGTCCCTTGTCCCCACACCTTGGGGTCCCCTGTCACCTCATTGAACAGGTCCCCTGTGCTGAGGTCCCTTGTCCCCCTATCTTGGGGTCCCCTGTCACCTCATTGAACAGGTCCCCTGTGCTGACGTCCCTTGTCCCCACACCTTGGGGTCCCCTGTCCCCCCAGACACCTCAGTCCTGTCCCCTGTGCTCGAGGGGTCCCCGTACCCCGAAGGTCCCCCAGGTCCCCTCTGTCCCCC
This sequence comes from Molothrus ater, assembly GCF_012460135.2. NCBI lineage: Eukaryota > Metazoa > Chordata > Aves > Passeriformes > Icteridae > Molothrus > Molothrus ater. Next base: position 203,656 of record NW_023416561.1, on the reverse strand, counting down.
GGCCGTGGGTTCGGGTGTGTGACGCCCGTGTCCCCCCAGGACTGCAGCGTGCTGGCCTTTGTCCTGGACCACCTGCTGCCCCACCAGCAGAACGCCGAGGACAAGGACACGCCGGCGCTGGCGCGGCTCTTCCTGGCCAGCCTGGCCGCGGCCGGCAGCGGCACCGATGCCCAGGTGGCCCTGGTCAACGAGGTCAAGGCCGCCCTCGGCCGCGCCCTGGCCATGGCCGAGAGCACCGAGAAACACGCCAGGTGTGGGGACAGCGTGGGGACAGCGTGGGGACAGTGTGGGGACAATGGGGACAGTGTGGGGACAGCATGGGGACAGCTGGGGACAGCTGGGGACAGTGTGGGGACAGCGTGGGGACCGCTGGGGACAGTGTGGGGACAGTGTGGGGACAGCTGGGGACAGTGTGGGGACAGCTGGGGACAGTGTGGGGACAATGGGGACAGTGTGGGGACAGCATGGGGACAGCTGGGGACAGTGTGGGGACAGTGTGGGGACAGCTGGGGACAGTGTGGGGACAGCGTGGGGACAGCGTGGGGACAGTGTGGGGACAATGGGGACAGCTGGGGACAGCGTGGGGACAGTGTGGGGACAGCTGGGAACAGTGTGGGGACAATGGGGACAGTGTGGGGGCAATGTGGGGCCACTGCAGAGATGGCCTGGGGACAATATCGGACAGCATGGGGACAGCATGGGGACAATGGGAGGGTCACTGCAGAGAGCCTGGGGACAGCATGGGGCCACTGCAGAGACAGCCTCGAGGTGACGGGTGACTCTCATCCTCTGTCCCCCACAACATGACTTGTGTCCTTTGTCCCCCCTGGAGTGACCCCTGTCCCTCCCAAGTGACCACTGTCCCTCCCAAGTGACCCTTGTCCCTCCCAAGTGACCACTGTCCCTCCCAAGTGACCGCTGTCTCTCATCCTTTATCCCCCACTACCTGACTGGTGTCCCCTCTCCCCCATTGAGTGACCGCTGTCCACCTGGAGTGACCGCTGTCCCCCCGAGTGACCACTGACCCCCTGGACTGACCGCTGCCCCTCCAAGTGACTGCTGTCCCCCTGAGTGACCACTGACCCCCTGGAATGACCACTGACCCCCTGGAGTGACTGGTGTCTCCCTGTTGTAACTGGTGTCCCCCCGAGTGACCGCTGTCCCCTGGAATGACCACTGACCCCTGGAGTGACTGCTGACCCCCTGGAGTCACCAGTGTCCCCTGGAGTGACCGCTGTCCCCCCGAGTGACCACTGACCCCCTGTTGTAACTGGTGTCCCCTGGACTGACCACTGTCCCTCTGAGTGACTGCTGACCCCCTGGAGTGACCGGTGTCCACCTGGAATGACCAGTGTCCCCTGGAGTGACCACTGACCCCTGGAATGACCACTGACCCCTGGAGTGACTGCTGACCCCCTGGAATGACCACTGACCCCCTAGAATGACCACTGACCCCCTGGAGTGACCGCTGACCCCCTAGAATGACCACTGACCCCCTGGAGTGACCGCTGACCCCCTGGAATGACCACTGACCCCCTAGAATGACCACTGACCCCCTGGATTGGCCACTGTCCCTCCAAGTGACTGCTGACCTCCTGGAGTGACCAGTGTCCCCTCGAGTGACCGCTGTCCCCTCAAGTGACTGGTGTCCCCCTGTCGTAACTGGTGTCCCCTGGAGTGACCACTGTCCCCTGGAATGACCACTGACCCCCCGAGTGACCACTGTCCCCTCGAGTGACCACTGTCCCCCGGAATGACCACTGACCCCCTGGACTGACCGCTGTCCCTCCAAGTGACTGCTGTCCCCTGGAATGACCACTGTCCCCCTGAGTGACTCCTGACCCCCTGAGTGACCACTGTTCCCTCGAGTGACCGCTGTCCCCTGGAGTGACCACTGACCCCCTGTTGTAACTGGTGTCCCCTGGAATGACCCCTGTCTCCCCGAGTGACCACTGTCCCCTGGAATGACCCCTGTCCCCCGAGTGACCGCTGTCCCCCGAGTGACCGCTGTCCCCTGGAGTGACTGCTGTCCCCCTGTCGTAACTGGTGTCCCCCCGAGTGACTGCTGTCCCCCCGAGTGACCGCTGTCCCCTGGAATGACCACTGACCCCCTGAGTGACTCCTGACCCCCTGGAGTGACCGCTGTCCCCTGGAGTGACCACTGACCCCCTGTTGTAACTGGTGTCCCCTGGAGTGACCGCTGTCCCCTGGAATGACCACTGACCCCCTGAGTGACTCCTGACCCCCTGGAGTGACCGCTGTCCCCCCGAGTGACCACTGACCCCCTGTTGTAACTGGTGTCCCCTGGAGTGACCGCTGTCCCCTGGAATGACCACTGTCCCCCGAGTGACCGCTGTCCCCCGAGTGACCACTGCGCCGTCCCCGCAGGCTCCAGGCCGTCATGTGCATCATCAGCACCATCATGGAGTCGTGCCCGTCCACCTCGAGCTTCTACAGCAGCGCGGCCAAGCCGCCGCACAACGGCATGAACAACATCATCCGCCTGTTCCTCAAGAAGGGGCTGGTCAACGACCTGGCCCGCGTGCCCCACAGCCTCGACCTGTCCAGGTGAGGGGCTCTGGGGGTGTCCTCAAGGCTTTGGGGGAGTCTTGAGGGGTTTTCAGGGGTCTTTGTGGGAGCTTGGTTGGGGTCTTGAGGGGGTTTGGGGGAGTCTTGAGTCTCTTTGGGGGAGCCTGGTCCTTGGTCGGGGTCTTGAGGGGCCTGAGGGGTTTTGTGGGAGCTTCATTGGGGTTTGGAGGAGTTTCCAGGGGTTTGGGGGAGTCTTGAGGGGTTGAGTCTTGAGTCTCTTTGGGGGAGTCTTGAGTCTCTTTGGGGGAGCCTGGTCCTTGGTCGGGATCTTGAGGAGTCTTGAGGGGGTTTGGGGGAGCTTCATTGGGGTTTTGAGGAGTTTTCGGGGGTCTTGAGGGGTTTCCAGGGGTTTGGGGGAGTCTTGAGGAGTTTTCAGGGGTCTTTGGGGGAGCTTGGTTGGGATCTTGAGAGGTTTCAGGGGCTCTTGAGGAGTTTTCAGGGGTCCTGGGGAGCTTCAGTGGGGTCTTGAGGAGTTTTCAGGAGTCTTTGGGAGAGCTTGGTTGGGATCTTGAGGGGTCTTGAGGGGGTTTGGGGGAGCTTCATTGGGGTTTTGGGAGTTTCCAGGGCTTTGGGGGAGTCTTGAGGAGTTTTCAGGGGTCTTTGGGGGAGCTTGGTCGCGATCTTGAGGGGGTTTGGGGGAGTCTTGAGGGGGTTTGGGGGAGTCTTGAGTCTCTTTGGGGGAGCCTGGTCCTTGGTCGGGATCTTGAGGGGGTTTGTGGGAGCTTCACTGGGGAGTTGTGGGAGTTTCATTTTCATTTCATTGGAGTTTTGAGGAGTTTCAGGGGGTCTTGAGGAGTTTTCAGGGGTCCTGGGGAGCTTCAGTGGGGTCTTGTGGAGTTTTTGGGGGTTTGGAGAGGTGTTGAGGAGTTTTGGGGGGGTCTTGGTGGAGGTTCAGTGGGGTTTTGAGGAAGGCCATGGTGGGTTTGGGGGTCCCTGCTGGTTTTGGGGGGGGTCCCTGCCGGGTTTGGGGGTGTCTGTACCGTTTGGGGGTGTCTGTGCCGTTTTGGGGGTTCTGTGCTGTTTTGGGGGTGTCTGTGCCAGGTTTGGGGGTGTCTGTGCCGTTTGGGGGTTCTGTGCCGTTTGGGGGTTCTGTGCCGTTTTGGGGGTTCTGTGCCATTTGGGGTTGTCTCTGCCGGGTTTGGGGGTGTCCCTGCCGGGTTTGGGGGTGTCTGTACCGTTTGGGGGTGTCTGTGCCGTTTGGGGGTGTCCCTGCCGGGTTTGGGGTGTCTGTGCCGTTTGGGGGTGTCTGTGCCGGTTTGGGGTGTCTGTGCCGGGTTTGGGGGTGTCTGTGCCGTTTTGGGGTGTCCCTGCCGGGTTTGGGGTGTCTGTGCCGGGTTTGGGGGTGTCTGTGCCGTTTGGGGTGTCCCTGCCGGGTTTGGGGGTGTCTGTGCCGGGTTTGGGGGTGTCTGTGCCAGGTTTGGGGGTGTCTGTGCCGTTTTGGGGTGTCCCTGCCGGTTTTGGGGGTGTCTGTGCCGTTTTGGGGTGTCCCTGCCGGGTTTTGGGGTGTCTGTGCCGGGTTTGGGGGTGTCTGTGCCAGGTTTGGGGGTGTCTGTACCGTTTTGGGGTGTCCCTGCCGGGTTTGGGGGTGTCCCTGCCGGGTTTGGGGTGTCTGTGCCGTTTGGGGGTGTCCCTGCCGGGTTTGGGGGTGTCTGTGCCGTTTGGGGGTGTCTCTGCCGGGTTTTGGGGTGTCCCTGCCGGTTTTGGGGTGCCACCACCGTCGCTGTCCCCCAGCCCCAACATGGCCAACACGGTGAACGCGGCGCTGAAGCCGCTGGAGACGCTGTCGCGCATCGTGAACCAGCCCAGCGGCCTCTTCGGGGCCAAGGGCTCCTCCAGCAAGAGCAAGGCCGAGGGCAACGGGGGCGCCCGCGACGCTGGGGCCGCGCCCCCTGACGGAGGTACCCCCATAATGCCCGGGTCACCCCCATGACCACCCCTGGGTACCCCCATAATGCCCGGGTCACCCCATAGCGCCCCGGGTACCCCCATAACCCCCCTGGATCACCCCATAACCACCCCGGGTACCCCCATAATGCCCGGGTCACCCCATAGCCCCCCCCAGGGTCACCCCATAACCACCCCTGGGTACCCCCATAGCCCCCGGGTACCCCCATAATGCCCGGGTCACCCCATAGCCCCCTGGGTCACCCCATAGCCCCCTGGGTCACCCCATGACCACCCCTGGGTACCCCCATAATGCCCGGGTCACCCCATAGCGCCCTGGGTCACCCCATAATGCCCGGGTCACCCCATAACCCCCCTGGATCACCCCATAACCCCCGGGTACCCCCATGAGCCCCAGGGTCACCCCATGATGCCCAGGTCACCCCATAATGCCCGGGTCACCCCATAGCCCCCCCCAGGGTCACCCCATGACCCCCTGGGTCACTCCATAATGCCCGGGTCACCCCATAGCCCCCCGGGTCACCCCATGACCACCCCCGGGTACCCCCATAGCGCCCCGGGTCACCCCATAGCGCCCCGGGTACCCCCATAATGCCCGGGTCACCCCATAGCGCCCCGGGTACCCCCATGACCACCCCTGGGTACCCCCATAGCCCCCCGGATCACCCCATAACCCCCCTGCCCCCAAGGGTGACCCCCCTGTGCCCCCCAAACCCCGTGACCACCCTGTGTCCCCCCCCTAGAGGACCCCCCTGCCCCCCCAGGGGACCCCCCTGTCCCCCCAACACCGTGACCCCCCAGGGGACCCTCCCGTCTCTTTGTCCCCCCCACACACACAGGGGTGCCCCCTTTGTCCCCCTCCGTGACCCCCCTGTCCCTCTCCATGACCCCCCCCTGTCCCCCCAAAACCCTGTGACCCCCCCTGTGACCCCCCTGTCCCCCCAAAACCCTGTGACCCCCCCAGGGGGACGCCCCTGTCTCTCTGTCCCCCCTAAACCCCCTAGGGCTGCCCCCCTGTCCCTCTCCATACCCCCCCCTGTCCCCCCAAAACCCTGTGCCCCCCTCAGGGGACCCTCCTGTCCCCTAGCACCCCCCATGACCCCCCCTGTGACCCCCCTGTGACCCCCCCGTGACCCCCCTGTGCCCCCAGGGGACCCCGGGGACCCCGAGCCCCCCGAGGAGGACGCGGAGGCGGCGCAGGCCGAGGCGGCCGACGGGGACATGGACGGCGAGGCCGAGGGCGACGCGGTGGTGCTGGCGGGGCAGCCCGAGGGGCTCAGCACCCAGGAGATGCAGGTCGGGGACCCCTCCCCAAAGATCCCCCCAAAGATCCCCCAAGTGACCCCCAAAAATCCCCCCAAGAGACCCCAAATCCCCCAAGACCCCCGAGTGCCCCCTGAGACCCCCGAGTGACCCCAAATCCCCCGAGACCCCCGAGTGATCCCCAAATCCCCCGAGTGCCCCCAAATCCCCCGAGACCCCTGAGTGCCCCCTGAGACCCCCGAGTGACCCCAAATCCCCCAAGTGCCCCCAAATCCCCCAAGACCCCCAAGTGACCCCAAATCCCCTGAGACCCCTGAGTGACCCCAAATCCCCCGAGTGCCCCCAAATCCCCCAAGACCCCCGAGCGCCCCCCGAGACCACCGAGTGCCCCCCAAATCCCCCAAGAGACCCCCAAACCCCCCGAGACCCCCGAGTGCCCCCTGAAAATCCCCTGAGTGCCCCCAAAAATCCCCCCGAGAGACCCCCAAATCCCCCAAGTGCCCCCGAGTGCCCCCCAAAAATGCCCCCGAGTGCCCCCAAATCCCCCCGAGAGACCCCCAAATCCCCCGAGTGCCCCCAAATCCCCCGAGTGCCCCCCAAATCCCCCCAAGTGCCCCCAAATCCCCCCAAGTGTCCCCCGAGTGCCCCCAGCCCCCGAGCTGCGCGTGCCCGCAGGTGGAGAACGAGCTGGAGGATCTGATCGATGAACTGCTGGAGAGGGACGGCGCCGACGGCAACAGCGCCATCATCGGTGAGGGACCGGAGTGACCGCGGGGCAGAGTGACCGCGGGGCAGAGTGACCAATGGGAGTGACCAATGGGGACAGAGTGACCGATGGACAGAGTGACCAATGGGAGTGACCAATGGGGGCAGAGTGACCAATGGGGACAGAGGGACCAATGGGGACAGAGGGACCAATGGGAGTGACCAATGGGGACAGAGGGACCAATGGACAGAGTGACCAATGGGGACAGAGTGACCAATGGGGACAGAGTGACCAATGGGAGTGACCAATGGGGACAGAGTGACCAATGGACAGAGTGACCAATGGGGACAGAGTGACCGCTGGACAGAGTGACCACGGGGCAGAGTGACCAATGGAGACAGAGAGTGACCAATGGGGGCAGAGTGACCAATGGACAGAGTGACCAGTGGACAGAGTGACCAATGGGGGCAGAGTGACCACTGGGGGGCAGAGTGACCAATGGGGACAGAGTGACCAATGGGCAGAGTGACCACTGGGGGGCAGAGTGACCAATGGACAGAGTGACCACGGGGCAGCAGAGTGACCACGGGGCAGCAGAGTGACCGCTGGGAGTGACCACTGGGAGTGACCACTGGGAAGGAGTGACTGCTGGGCAGTGGAGTGACCACTGGGAAGCAGAGTGACCACTGGGCATTGGGGTGACTCCGTGGACATCAGAGTGACCCCTGACCATCAGAGTGACCCCAGGCCATCAGAGTGACCCCTTGACCATCAGAGTGACCCTTGACCATCAGAGTGACCCCTTGACCATCAGAGTGACCCTTGACCATCAGAGTGACCCCAGGCCATCAGAGTGACCCCTGACCATCAGAGTGACCCTTGACCATCAGAGTGACCCCTGACCATCAGAGTGACCTCTTGACCATCAGAGTGACCCCAGGCCATCAGAGTGACCCCTGACCATCAGAGTGACCCCTGGCCATCAGAGTGACCCCTGACCATCAGAGTGACCTCTTGACCATCAGAGTGACCCCAGGCCATCAGAGTGACCCCTGACCATCAGAGTGACCTCTTGACCATCAGAGTGACCCCAGGCCATCAGAGTGACCCCTGACCATCAGAGTGACCCCTTGGCCATCAGAGTGACCCCAGGCCATCAGGCTGACCCCTGACCATCAGAGTGACCCCAGGCCATCAGAGTGACCCTTGACCATCAGAGTGACCCCAGGCCATCAGAGTGACCCCAGGCCATCAGGCTGACCCCAGGCCACCAGGCTGACCCCTGGCCATCAGAGTGACCCCTTGACCATCAGAATGACCCCTTGGCCATCAGAGTGACCCCAGGCCATCAGAGTGACCCCTGACCATCAGAGTGACCCCAGGCCACCAGGCTGACCCCAGGCCACCAGGCTGACCCCTGGCCGTGTCCCTGTCCCCAGTGAGCCGCTCGGCCGAGGATGAGTCTCAGGAGGACGTTCTGATGGACGAGGCTCCGTCCAACCTCAGCCAGGCCTCGACGCTGCAGGCCAACCGCGAGGGTGGGCACGGGGCCGGCGGCACTGGGGGCACTGGGAGGGACTGGGAGGGACTGGGGGGGACTGGGAGAGACTGGGAGGAATTGGGATGCACTGGGATGAACTGGGAGGAACTAGGAGGCACTGGAAGATACTGGGAGGAACTGGGAGGCACTGGAAGATACTGGGAGGGATGGGGAGAAACTGGGAGGAATTGGAAGATACCGGGAGGGACTGGGAAGGTCTGGGAGCACACTGGGATGCACTGGGAGAGACTGGGAAGGTCTGGGATGCACTGGGAAGGTCTGGGATGCAGTGGGATGAACTGGGAGGCACTGGGAGGAACTGGGAAGGACTGGGAGGCACTGGGAGGAACTGGGAGAAACTGGAAAATACTGGGATGCACTGGGAGGGACTGGGAGGAACTGGGATGCACTGGGATGAACTGGAAGTTACTGGGATGCACTGGGAGGCACTGGGAGTTCCCCAAGTCTCTTGGGGGGGGCATTGGGCTCCTTATGGGATTGGGAGGGGGATTTGGGGTGGGGATTTGGGATTGGGGATTTGGGATTGGGGGGTTTGGGGGATTTGGGGGATTTGGGGGTGGGGGTTTGGGGGATTTGGGGGTGTCCCTGGGGTCGGGGGTCTCAGGACCCCCCTACAGCCCCCCCTGCGCCCCTCCCCACAGACTCCATGAACATCCTGGACCCCGAGGATGAGGAGGAGCACACGCAGGAGGAAGACAGCAGCGGCAGCAACGAGGACGAGGACGACAGCCAGGACGAGGAGGAGGAGGAGGAGGAGGAGGATGAGGACGATCAGGTGGGGTTAAGGCACCGAGGGTCCCCCAAAACTCAGGGGTCGCCCTCAAAGGTTGGGGTCCTCCCTAAATAATGGGGCTCTCTCTGTGCCCCTGTTTTGGGGTCGGGGCGTCACTTTTGGGGTTGGGGTCCCTGTTTTGGGGTTGGGGTCCCTGTTTTGGGGTTGGAGTCCCTGATTTGGGATTGGGGTCCCTGATTTGGGGTTGGGGTCCCTGATTTGGGGTTGGGGTCCCTGATTTGGGGTTGGAGTCCTTGATTTGGGGTTGGGGTCCCTGTTTTGGGGTTGGAGTCCCTGATTTGGGGTTGGGGTCCTTGATTTGGGGTTGGGGTCCCTGATTTGGGGTTGGAGTCCTTGATTTGGGGTTGGGGTCCCTGATTTGGGGTTGGAGTCCTTGATTTGAGTTTGGGGTCCCTGTTTTGGGTTTGGGGTCCCTGATTTGAGTTTGGGGTCCCTGTTTTGGGATTTGGGGTCCCTGTTTCGGATCAATCTGCCCCCAGTTTAGGGTCGGGGGTGCCATTTGGGGTTGGGGTCCCTGTTTTCAGGTTGGGGTCCCTGATTTGGGATTGGGGTCCCTGATTTGGGGTTGGGGTCCCTGATTTGGGGTTGGAGTCCTTGATTTGGGGTTGGGGTCCCTGTTTTCAGGTTGGGGTCCCTGTTCTGGGATTTGGGGTCCCTGTTTTGGGGTTGGGGTCTCTGTTCTGAGGCCGGGGTTCCTGTTTTGGGTTTGGGGCCCTGTTCTGGTGTTGGGATCCCTGTTTCGGGGTTGGGGTCCCTATTTTGGGTTTGGGGTCCCTGTTTGGGTCAATCTGCCCCCAGTTTAGGGTCGGGGGCTGCTCTTTTGGATCAGGGTTCCCCCCAATTTTGGGTCAGAAGTTCTGGGGTTTTGGGGCAAAATGCCCCAGTTTTGGATCGGGGAGGGGCTGTTTTGGGGTGAAATTCCTCACTTTTGGATCATGGGGGGCTATTTTGGGGTGAAATTCCTCACTTTTGGACTGGGGAGGGGCTGTTTTGGGTCCAAACCCCCCCAGTTTGGGGCCTGCTGACGCCCTGGGGGGCCCTGCCAGGACGATGAGGAGGGCGAGGAAGGCGAGGAGGAGGAGGATGACGACGATGGCTCGGAGATGGAGCTGGACGAGGATTACCCCGACATGAACGCCTCCCCCCTGGTGCGCTTCGAGCGCTTCGACCGCGACGACGACCTCATCATCGAGTTCGACAACATGTTCTCCAGCCCCAGTACGGCACTGGGAGGGACTGGGGGGCACTGGGAGGGACTGGGGGACACTGGGAGGGGATTTGGGGACATTGGAAGGGACTGGGAGGAGATTTAGGGACACTGGGAGGGACTGGGAGGGACTGGGAGGGGATTTGGGGACACTGGGAGGGGATTTGGGGACACTGAGAGAGACTGGGGGGGACTGGGAAGGATTGGGAGGGGATCTGGGGACACTGGGAAGGACTGGGAGGGGATTTGGGGACACCCTGTTGTTTTTGTGGTGTCTGACCCCCCCATTTCCCCCTTCCCATGGCTTTTGGGGATGTTTTCCCCTATTCCCCCCATGGTTTTTGGGGTATCTGACCCCCCATTTCCCTCCTCCCCGTCCTTTTTGGGGTGTCTAACCCCCCATTTCCCCCTCCCCGTGCTTTTTTGGGGTATCTGACCCCCGTTTCCCCCTCCCTGTTGTTTTTGTGGTGTCTGACCCCCCATTTCCCCCCTCCCCATCCTTTTTGGGGTATCTGACCCCCCATTTCCCCCTCTCCATGTTTTTGGGGGGTCTGACCCCCCATTTCTCCCTTCCCCATGGTTTTTGGGGTATTTTCCCCAATTCCCCCCATGGTTTTTGGGGTGTCTGACCCCCCATTTCCCTCTCTCCATGTTTTTGGGGTATCTAACCCCTCATTTCCCCCTCCCCGTCCTTTTTGGGGGTATCTGACCCCCCATTTCCCCCTCTCCATGTTTTTGGGGTGTCTGACCCCCCATTTCCCCCTCCCTGTTGTTTTTGGGGTGTCTGACCCCCCATTTCCCCCTCTCCATGTTTTTGGGGTATCTGACCCCCCATTTCCCCCCTCCCCGTGTTTTTTGGGGGTATCTGACCCCCGTTTCCCCCATTCCAGCCGACATCCCGCCGTCCCCCGGGAACATCCCCGCCAGCCACCCTCTGCTGGTTCGGCACGCGGAGCACGGCGGGCTGGGGCTGGGCGCCGGCCCTGGGGGCGCCCGCCTGGCGCAGGGGCTGGGCCGGAGCCAGCGCACGCTGCGGCAGCTGACGGCCAACGCCGGCCACACCATCCACGTGCACTACCCGGGGGCGCGGCAGCCGAACCCGCCCCTCATCCTGCAGCGGTGAGTGAGCGCTGGGGGCAGTGCCCAGAGATCCCTTGGGATCACCCAAATCCCCAGGGAATACCCCCAAACCCGCCCCTCATCCTGCAGCGGTGAGTGAGCGCTGCTGGGTATGTCCTGAGACCCTTTGGGGTCACCCAAATTCCCCCTGATCCCCAAACCCGCCCCTCATCCTGCAGCGGTGAGTGAGCGCTGGGGGCAGTGGCCAGAGACCCTTTGGGGTCACCCAAATCCCCTGGGAATACCCCCAAACCCAACCCCAAACCTGCCCCTGATCCTGCAGCAGTGAATGAGCGCTGGGGGCAGTGCCCAGAGACCCTTTGGGATCACCCAAATCCCCAGGGAACACCCAAATCCCCCCTAGGAACACCCCCAAACCTGCCCCTCATCCTGCAGTGGTGAGTGAGCACGGCTGGGAATGTCCCAGCGTTGGGAAACACCCAAATCCCCCCTAGGAACACCCCCAAACCCAACCCCAAACCTCCCCCTCATCCTGCAGCGGTGAGTGAGCGCTGCTGGGATTGGCCAGAGATCCCTTGGGGTCACCCAAATCCCCAGGGAACACCCAAATCCCCCCTAGGAACAGCCCCAAACCCGCCCCTCATCCTGCAGCGGTGAGTGAGCGCGGCTGGGATTGGCCAGAGATCCCTTGGGGTCACCCAAATCCCCTGGGAGTGCCCAAATCCCCCAGGGAACACGCCCAAACCCAACCCCAAACCTCCCCCTCATCCTGCAGCGGTGAGTGAGCGCGGCTGGGTATGTCCAGAGACCCTTTGGGGTCACCCCAAAACCCCCTGGGAATCCCCATCCACTACCTGGGCTTGTGCCACAGCCCCTTCCTGGGCCCCACAGCCCCAAACTGGGGTCCCACAACCCCCTGAGCCCCCCAATTCCCTCATTAACACCCCCTGAGCCCCCCAATACCCCCATTAACACCTCCTGAGCCCCCCAATACCCCCATTAACACCCCCTGAGCCCCCCAATACCCCCATTAACACCTCCTGAGCCCCCCAATACCCCCATTAACACCCCCTGAGCCCCCCAATACCCCCATTAACACCCCCTGAGCCCCCCAATACCCCCACTAACACCTCCTGAGCCCCCCAATACCCTCATTAACACCTCCTGAGCCCCCCAGCACCCCCATTAACACCCCCTGCCGCCCTCCCCAGGCTTCCTGGGCCCCTCGGCAGCTGCAGACATCCTGCACCAGGGTGTGCCCCGATCTGGGGGTCCCAGAACCCCAACCTGGGGTCCCAGACCCCCCCTGAGCCCCCCAGCACCTTCATTAACACCCCCTGAGCCCCCCAGCACCCCCATTAACACCTCCTGAGCCCCCCAGCACCCCCATTAACGCCCCCTGCCCCCTCCCCAGGCTCCTGGGCCCCTCGGCGGCCGCAGACATCCTGCAGCTGAGCAGCAGCCTCCCGCTGCAGAGCCGGGGCCGGGCGCGGCTGCTGGTGGGCAACGAGGACGTTCACATCATCGCCCGCTCCGACGACGAGCTGCTGGACGACTTCTTCCACGAGCAGGGCAGCGCGGGCAGCCAGGCAGGCGAGTGGGGGCACCTGGGGGCACCTCGGGGTACCTGGGGACACCTGGGGACACCTGGGGACACCTCGGGATACCTGGGGACACCTCGGGATACCTGGGGGCACCTGGGCACACCTTGGGGTACCTGGGCACACCTGGGCGCACCTCGGGGTACCTGGGCACACCTGGGGACACCTGGGCACACCTCGGGGTACCTGGGGACACCTGGGGACACCTGGGGACACCTTGGGACACCTTGGGATACCTGGGGACACCTCGGGGTACCTGGGCACACCTGGGCACACCTTGGAGTACCTGGGCACACCTGGGGACACCTGGAGGCGCCTCGGGGCACCCGGGGGCACCTCGGGGCATCTGGGGACAGGGGGGACACCCACAGCCAGGCAGGCGAGTGGGCACACCTGGGGGCACCTGGGGACACCTGGGCACACCTCGGGGTACCTGGGCACACCTGGGGACATGCTGGGGACACCTTGGAATACCTGGGGACACCTTGGGATACTTGGGCACACCTGGGGACACCTTGGGACACCTCAGGGTACCTGGGCACACCTGAGGACACTTTGGTATACCTGGGCACACCTGGGGACACCTGGCGACACCTTAGGACGGGGGGGACACCCACAGCCACGCAGGCGAGTGGGCACATCTGAGCACCTGGGGGCACCTGGGGGCACCTGGGGGCACCTGGGGACAGGGGGAACCAGCAGGTGAGTGGGCACACCTGGGGACACCCGGGGACACCTGGGGACACCTCGGGGTACCTGGGGACATGGGGGGACACCCAGAGACACGGAGAGTGGGCACAGGGACATTTGGGGACATGGGGGGGGGGACAGGGAGAGACCCCTAAACACGGCACAGACGCAGGGGCGGGGCCTGAAGAGGGGATGGGGCTTAACGGGGTGTGGCCTGTTGGGAAAGGGGTGGGGCTTAAAGGGGTGTGGTCTGGGGGGGAAGTGGGCTTGGCTGATTGACAGTCTTGGGGTGGGTGGGCTGAGATGGGCGTGGTCCCATTTGGGGCGTGGTCCCATTGGAGGCGTGGTCCCATTGGGGGCGTGGTCCCATTGGGGGCGTGGCCTCTGCAGCCTCCAAAGCTCCCAATTCCCCCCCCAACAGGGACCCTGTCCAGCATCCCCACGGCCCTGACGCGCTGGACCGAGGAGTGCAAGGTCCTGGACGCCGAGAGCATGCACGACTGCGTGTCTGGTGAGACCCTGGGAAAGCCCCCAGACCCCCGGGACCCCCCCAGGAAAACCCCCAGACCCCCGGGACCCCCCCAGGAAAACCCCCGGGACCGCCCCCCAGGAAAACCCCCAGACCCCCGGGACCCTCCCCAGGAAAACCCCCAGACCCCTGGGACCCCCCCCCAGGCAGCCCCCAGACCCCCGAGCCTCGCGCTTCCTTCCCCTCCAAGTGGTCAAGGTGCCCATCCTGAGGGTCCTACACACCCCAAACCCCCCCCCAATTTCCCCCTACAGTGGTCAAGGGGGTCCCAAACACCCCAAACCCCTCATTTCCCCCCCACCAGTGGTCAAAGTGCCAATCCTGGGGGTCCCACGCACCCCAAACCCCCCAATTTCCTCCTACAGTGGTCAAGGGGGTCCCACACACCCCAAACCCCCCATTTTTCCCCTCCCCAGTGATCAAGGTTCCCATCCTGGGGGTCTCACACACCCCAAAACCCCCATTTCCCCCCCCAGTGGTGAAGGTGCCCATCCTGGGGGTCCCACCCATTTTCCCTTCCTCAGTGGTCAAGGGGGTCCCATACACCCCAAACCCTCCGTGTTTCCCCCCACCAGTGGTCAAAGTGCCAATCCTGGGGGTCCCACCCACCCCAAACCCCCCGTGTTTTCCCCCCCCAGTGGTGAAGGTGCCCATCCTGGGGGTCCCACCCATTTCCCCCCTCCCCAGTTTTCAAGGTGCCCATCCTGGGGGTCCCACGCACCCCAAACCCCCCATTTTCCCCCCCTCAGTGGTCAAGGGGGTCCCACACACCCCAAACCCTCCGTGTTTCCCCCCCCAGTGGTGAAGGTGCCCATCCTGGGGGGGTCCCACGGGGGGTCCCACACACCCCAAACCCCCCATTTTTCCCCTCCCCAGTGATCAAGGTTCCAATCCTGGGGGTCCCACACACCCCAAACCCCCCGTTTTCCCCCCCTCAGTGGTCAAGGGGGTCCCACCCACCCCAAACCCCCCATTTTCCCCCCCTCAGTGGTCAAGGGGGTCCCACCCACCCCAAACCCCCCGTGTTTCCCCCCCTCAGTGGTGACGGTGCCCATCCTGGGGGTCCCACCCATTTCCCTCCTCCCCAGTTTTCAAGGTGCCCATCCTGGGGGTCCCACCCACCCCAAACCCCCCGTGTTTCCCCCCCCCAGTGGTGAAGGTGCCCATCCTGGCCCGGCTGGAGGCGCTGCGGGACGAGGAGCTGGACGAGCGGCGCGAGAAGCGCCGGCGCCAGGCGGCCGAGGACGAGGCCAAAGGCGCCGAGCGCGGCCCCGAGGACAAGGACGGGGCGGAGGCCCAGGTGAGAGACCCCCAAAAAACCCCCCCCAAAAAAAAAAACAACCCCCCTAGGATATGGGGAAGGGTTCCCCTCCTTCATTCCCCGCCTTCCCAATCTCCCGCAGGACGCGGCGTCCAAAGCCGGCCCCGCTTCAACCGACGTCGCCCCCCCAGGTAAATCCCTCCAGCTCACCTGGGGACCCCCCCCCACCACCTCCCAACGGCCAGAACCCCCCCCCCCGCAAAATAAAAACCCAACCCCCGAATCCCCCCCTGGAGCTGGCGCCGCGCGGGCTGAGGTAGTAGATTGTATAGTTGGAGGGTCACACCCCCGTCTCGGAGATAACTATACATTCTACTGTCTTCCTCGCGCGGCGCGCGCCGCCGGAGCCGGGGGGTCCCGGGGGGTCCCGGGGGGTCCCGGGGGGCTGCAGCAGCAGGGGGAGGGGGGGTTTGGACATCCCTTCGTCCCCTCACCCCACCGGCACCTGCAGGAGTGGGGTTAAAATGGGGAAATCTGGGGGGTTTTGGGGGGGTTTTTTAGGGAGGGGTTGAATGGGGGAGGTTAATGGGGTTGATGGGGTTTTGGGGGGTGGGATGTGCCCCACCCTGAATTGTGTCCTGCCCTCCCCAAAATCGTCTCCTCCTCTGTAAATTTTCTCCTTCCCCCCCCCAAAATTGTCTCCATTCCCCCCCCCAAAATTGTCTCCATTCCCCCAGAATTGTCTCCATCCCCCCCAAAATTTTCTCCATCCCCCCCCAAAAATTGTCTCAGTTCCCCCCAGCCCAGAATTTTTTCCTCCCCCCCAAAATTGTCTCCATTCCCCCCCCCCAGAATTGTCTCCATTCCCCCCCCAAAATTGTCTCCATCCCCCCCCCAAATAGTCTCAGTTCCCCCCCCCAGAATTGTCTCCTCCCCCCCAAAATTGTCTCCGTTCCCCCCCCCCAAAATTGTCTCCATTCCCCCCCCAGAATTGTCTCCATTCCCCCCCCCCAGAATTGTCTCCTCCCCCCCCAAAATTGTCTCCTCCCCCCCAAAATTGTCTCCATTCCCCCCCCCAGAATTGTCTCCTCCCCTCCTATCCCCACTCGGGACCCCCCTCTCATTCAAGGGCAAAGCCGGATGTCTGGGATTCCCCAAAACAGGGGGAAAAAGGGAGGTTGTGGGGTGGGGGTGGGGGGGGGGGGCTCCCAAATCTCTGGGTCCCCCCCCCCCCCAAAATGTTGATCCCTGCGTGTGTCCCACCCCCCCCTCCCCTCCCAGAACACAGCGGGACCCCGGGAGAGACCCCCCCTCCCGGTCCCCACCGGACTCTGGTGATGCTGGAACCGACGCCGACCCCCCCAGACCCCCCCCCAGGAGCCCCCCAAATCCCCGCTCGCCCACCCCAGCCCCCCGAACACGAAGAGGGGGGGCCTGGACGACCCCCCCAAGACACCGAGGCCACTCAGATGGAGCTGTCACCCGCCCCCACCATCAGTAAGTGCTTGGGTTTTTCTTTTGCGGGGGGGGGGGAATCCCTTGAGAGAGTTTTTTTGGGGTTTTTCTCCTCTTTGGGGTGGGCAATGAAGTCTCCCCAGATTTTGGGGAGGGGGCTCCAGTGTTCCTGTCCCCCCTCCCCTCTCCAGCGTCGCTGTCCCCGGAGCGGGCGGAGGACTCGGACGCGCTGACGGCCGTGAGCAGCCAGCTCGAGGGGTCCCCCATGGACACCTCCAGCTTGGCCTCCTGCACCTTGGAAGAGCCTGGGGGGGCTTCCTCTGCCCCCACAGCCCCCCAGAACCCCCCTGGAACCCCTCAAGGACCCCCTCCTGCCCCCCCCGACGCCGCTCAGCCTCCGGACGATAGGTGAGAGCCTCCTCCCCTTCCCCTCTGCTCTGTTGGTTGGGGGTCGTGGGTTTGGGGGTGGTCGTGGTTCTGGGGGTGGTCGTGGTTTTGGGGGTGGTTGTGGTTTTGGAGGGGTTGTGGTTTTGGGGGTGGTTGTGGTTTTGGAGGGGTTGTGGTTTTGGAGGGGTCGTGGTTTTGGGGGTGGTCGTGGTTCTGGGGGTGGTCGTGGTTCTGGGGGTGGTTGTGGTTTTGGGGGTGGTCGTGGTTTTGGGGTGGTCGTGGTTTTGGGGTGGTCGTGGTTCTGGGGGTGGTTGTGGTTTTGGAGGGGTTGTGGTTTTGGGGGTGGTCGTGGTTTTGGAGGGGTCGTGGTTTTGGGGGTGGTCGTGGTTCTGGGGGTGGTCGTGGTTCTGGGGGTGGTTGTGGTTTTGGGGGTGGTCGTGGTTTTGGGGTGGTCGTGGTTCTGGGGGTGGTTGTGGTTTTGGAGGGGTCGTGGTTTTGGAGGGGTCATGGTTTTGGGGGTGGTTGTGGTTTGGGGGTGGTCGTGGTTTTGGAGGGGTCGTGGTTTTGGGGTGTCCCCCCTCGCTGACGTCACAGCTCTGTGATGTCGCCCCCAGCTCGCCCCCAGCCTCATCCTCGGAGAGTTCGTCCACCCGGGACTCGGCCGGGGCCATTTCTGGGGCCGACTCGCGGGGGATCCTGGAGGAGCCGCTGCCGTCCACCAGCAGCGAGGAGGAGGATCCGCTGGCCGGTCAGTGCTGGCCTGTGTCCCCTGTCACTGGTCACTGACACCCCTGTGTCCCCTGTCAGTGCCGGCCTGTGTCCCCTCAGTGCCACCCCTGTGTCCCCTGTCACTGACACCCCTGTGTGCCCTCTCAGTGCCACCCCTGTGTCCCCTCTCAGTGACACCCCTGTGTCCCTTTTCATTGGTCACTGACACCCCTGTGTCCCCTGTCAGTGCTGGCCCTGTGTCCCCTCAGTGCCACCCCTGTGTCCCCTGTCAGTGCCGGCCTGTGTCCCCTCAGTGCCACCCCTGTGTCCCCTGTCACTGACACCCCTGTGTCCCCTGTCATTGGTCACTGACACCCCTGTGTGCCCTCTCAGTGACACCCCTGTGTCCCCTGTCAGTGCTGGCCCTGTGTCCCCTGTCACTGGTCACTGACACCCCTGTGTCCCCTCTCAGTGACACCCCCGTGTCCCCTGTCACTGACACCCCTGTGTCCCCTCTCAGTGACACCCCTGTGTCCCCTGTCATTGGTCAGTGCCACCCCTGTGTCCCCTGTCACTGGTCACTGACACCTCTGTGCCCCCCTGACCATTCAGTGACACCCCTGTGTCCCCTCTCATTGGTCAGTGCCACCCCTGTGTCCCCTGTCAGCGGTCAGTGCCACCCCTGTGTCCCCTCCGTCACCCTCCAGAACCCCCCCCTGTCCCCCTGGGGGTTTTGGAGACTCCCTGGGCTGTTTCTGAGCCTCCCTGGGAGGTTTTGGGGCGTCCCTGGAAGTTTCCGGTTGTCCGTGAAGGTCTTGAAGGGGTCCCCATGTGTTTTGGGGTGGCTCCGGAGGTTTTTAGGGATGTCCCTGATGGTTTTGGGGTGTCCCTGGGGCTTTAGGGATGTCCCTGAGATGTCTTTAGGGATGTCCCTGAGGGTTCCAGGGTGTCCCTGATGGTTTTGGGGTGTCCCTGGGGGTTTCGGGGTGTCCCTGAGAAGTTTTTGGGATGTCCTTGGGAGTTTTGGGGTGTCCCTGAGAAGCTTTTAGGGATGTCCTTGGGGGTTTTTAGGAATGTCCCTGATGGTTTTGGGGTGTCCCTGGGGGTTTTGGGGTGTCCCCGAGAAGCTTTTAGGAATGTCCCTGATGGTTTTGGGGTGTCCCTGGGGGTTTTGGGGTGTCCCCGAGAAGCTTTTAGGGATGTCCCTGTGGGTTCCAGGGTGTCCCTGATGGTTTTGAGGTGTCCCTGAGAGATTTCAAGGTGTCCCCAGAGATTTTTAGGGCTCCCTCTCCCTGATGGTTTCGGGGTGCCCCTGAGGGATTTCAGGCTGTCCCCAGAGGCCCTCAGGGACATCCCTGGAAGGTTCCAGTCCGTTCCCCGGGCTGTCCCCAACCCGTCCCCGCCGTGTCACAGGGATCAGCCTCCCCGAGGGCGTGGACCCCTCGTTCCTGGCGGCGTTACCGGATGACATCAGGCGGGAGGTGCTGCAGAACCAGCTGGGGATCCGCCCACCCGCGCGGGCCCCGCCCACCGCCAGCCCCGCCCCGCCCGTGGTGGCCAATCCCGGCCTCACCGAGGTCAGCCCCGAGTTCCTGGCGGCGCTGCCCCCGGCCATCCAGGAGGAGGTGGGTGTGGCCGTGCTGTGGGCGGGGCTGAAGGTTGGGTGTGGTCTTGGGGCGGGGCTAAGAGGGGGTGGGTTTGGGTAGGACTAAAGGGTGTGGCCTGTTTGGGTGTGGCCATGTGGAGGTGTGGCCTCTTTGGGGTGTGGCTTCTTTGGGGTGAGTCCACATGGGGGCGTGGTCTCAGGGTGCAGCCTCTTTGGGACATGTCCCCATAGGGGTGTGGCCTGTTTGGGGTGTGTCCCCATATGGGCGTGGTCTCTCAGGGTGTGGCCTCTTTGGGACACATCCACTTAGGGATGTGGCCTCTTGGGGTGTGGCCTCTTTAGGACATGTCCCCACGGGGGTGTGGCCTCTTTGGGGCGTGGTCTCTCAGGGTGTGGCCTCTTTTGGGCGTGGCCTCTCAGGGCATGGCCTCTTTGGGACATGACCCCATAGGGGTGTGGCCTCTTTGGGGCGTGGTCTCTCAGGGTGTGGCCTCTTTGGGACATGACCCCATAGGGGTGTGGCCTCTTTGGGGCGTGGCCTCTCAGGGCATGGCCTCTTTGGGACATGTCCCCATAGGGGCGTGGCCTCTCTGGGCATGGTCTCCCAGGGTGTGGCCTCTTTGGGGTGTGGTCTCTCAGGGTGTGGCCTCTTTGGGGCGTGGCCTCTCTGGGCATGGTCTCTCAGGGTGTGGACTCTTTGGGGCGTGGCCTCTTTGGGGTGTGATCTCTCAGGGCGTGGCCTCTGGGGCGTGGCCTCTCATGGCATGGCCTCTTTGGGGCGTGGCCTCTCAGGGCGTGGCCTCTTTGGGGTGTGGCCTCTTTGGGACATGTCCCCATAGGGGTGTGGCCTCTTTGGGACATGGTCTCTCGGGGTGTGCCCTCTTTGGGGCGTGGCCTCTCAGGGCGTGGCCTCTTTGGGGTGTGGCCTCTCAGGGCATTTCCTCTTTGGGGCGTGGCCTCTCAGGGCATGGCCTCTTTGGGACACGTCCCCATAGGGGCGTGGCCTCTCTGGGCATGGTCTCCCAGGGTGTGGCCTCTTTGGGGTGTGGTCTCTCAGGGTGTGGCCTCTTTGGGGCGTGGCCTCTCTGGGCATGGTCTCTCAGGGTGTGGACTCTTTGGGGCGTGGCCTCTTTGGGGTGTGATCTCTCAGGGCGTGGCCTCTGGGGCGTGGCCTCTCAGGGCGTAGCCTCTTTGGGGCGTGGCCTCTCAGGGCGTGGCCTCTTTGGGACACCCCCCCCCCCATGGCCACGCCCTCTCTCTGGCCGTGCCCCCCGGCCGTGTCCCGTCCGGCCGTGTCCCAGCAGGCGCTGTCCCCCACAGGTGCTGGCGCAGCAGCGGGCGGAGCAGCAGCGGCGGGAGCTGGCTCAGGCCACGGGCTCGGACGCGCCCATGGACCCGGTGACGTTCATCCAGACGCTGCCGTCGGAGCTGCGGCGCTCGGTGCTGGAGGACATGGAGGACTCGGTGCTGGCCGTGATGCCGCCGGACATCGCGGCCGAGGCGCAGGCGCTGCGGCGCGAGCAGGAGGCGCGGCAGCGGCAGCTGATGCACGAGCGCCTCTTCGGCCACTCCAGCACCTCGGCGCTCTCGGCCATCCTGCGCAGCCCCGGTGAGGGGGGACCTGGCCTGCTGCCCCTGGATCCCTGTGTGTCACCCCTGAATCCCTGTGTGTCCCCCAAATCCCTCTGTGTCACCCCGTATCCCTGTGTGTCACCCCTGAATCCCTGTGTGTCCCCCGAATCCCTGTGTGTCACCCCTGGATCCCTCTGTGTCACCCCGAATCCCTGTGTGTCACCCCGAATCCATCTGTGTCCCCCTGAATCCCTGTGTGTCACCCCTGAATCCCTGTGTGTCACCCTGGATCCCTGTGTGTCACCCCTGAATCCCTGTGTGTCACCCCTGAATCCCTCTGTGTACCCCAAATCCATCTGTGTCACCCCCAAATCCCTCTGTGTCCCCCTGGATCCCTCTGTGTCCCCCACAATTCTCTCTGTGTCCCCTCGAATCCGTCTGTGTCCCCCCAAATCCCTCTATGTCCCCAGTTCTCTCTGTGTCCCCCCCCAGTTCCCTCTGCCCCCCATTCCTTGTGTCCCCATCCTGATTCCCTCAGTCTGCCCCTGTCCCCAGTGTGCGAAATGTCCCTGACACCTGACACCTTCCTGTGTCCCCCTGGTTGATGTGACATGTCCTCGGTGTGTGTGACACATCCCCAGCGTGTGACACATCCCCAGGGTGTGACACATCCCCGGTGTCCCCCGTCCGTGCCATGTCCCTGGTGTGTGACAATTTCCCAGTGTCCCCAGTCCATGCCGTGTCCCCGCTCTGTGACACATCCCTGGTGTCCCCAGTGTGTGACATGTCCCCGGTGTCCCCAGTCTGTGCCATGTCCCCAGTGTGTGTCACATCCCCGGTGTCCCCAGTCTGTGCCTTGTCCCCAGTGTGTGACACATCCCCAGTGTCCCCAGTCTGTGCAGTGTCCCTGCTCTGTGTCACATCCCCGGTGTCCCCAGTCCGTGCCCTGTCCCTGCTGTGTGACACATCCCCGGTGTCCCCAGTCCGTGCCGTGTCCCCGCTCTGTGACACATCCCCGGTGTCCCCAGTGTGTGACACATCCCCAGTGTGTGACACATCCCCAGTGTCCCCAGTCCGTGCTGTGTCCCCGCTCTGTGACACATCCCCGGTGTCCCCAGTGTGTGACACATCCCCAGTGTCCCCAGTCCGTGCTGTGTCCCCGCTCTGTGACACATCCCCGGTGTCCCCAGTGTGTGACACATCCCCAGTGTGTGACACATCCCCAGTGTCCCCAGTCCGTGCCGTGTCCCCGCTCTGTGTCACATCCCTGGTGTCCCCAGCCCGTGCCGTGTCCCCGCTCTGTGACACCGCTGTCCCTGTCCCCGCAGCGTTCACCAGCCGGCTCAGCGGCAACCGGGGCGTTCAGTACACGCGGCTGGCGGTGCAGAGGGGGGGCACCTTCCACATGGGGGGCACCGGCACCCACAGCAGGTCAGTGGGGCGGGGGCACGGCTGTGGGGCGGGGGCACGGCTGTGGGGCGGGGGCACAGCTGTGGGGTGGGGTCACAGCTGTGGGGTGGGGTCACAGCACAGCTCTGGGGTGGGGTCATGGCTGTGGGGTGGGGTCATGGCTGTAGGGTTGGGGTCACGGCTGTGGGGTGGGGTCATGGCTGTGGGGTGGGGGCACAGCTGTGTGGGGTGGGGGTGGCAGCAGCTCAGTGGGACTGAGAGGGTAGGGGGTGTCCAGATCTGTTTGGGTTCAATTTAGGGATCATTTTAGGCTTGGTTTGGAGCCAGTTTTGTGTCAGTTTGGGTCAATCGGGGTAGAACTGTGTCCCCAGGCCGGCGGGCAGCAGCGTGGACAGGGCAGTTTGGGGTCAGTCTGGGGTCAGTTTTGGGGGCTCTCTGGGTCAGTTTAGGGGTGGTTTAGGACATGACCCATGTCCCCTGGCTGGCAGGCAGCAGCATGGACAGAGCAGTTTGGGATTGGTTTGGCACTCAGTTTGGGGTCGGTTTAGGTCAGTTTGGGGTCAGTCTCAGCTGTCCCCCCAGGCCAGCGGGCAGCAGCGTGGACAGGGCACTTTGGGCTCTGTTTTGGGTCATTTTGGGTCACTTTGGGTCACTCCTGCCTGTCCCCCATCCCCAGGCCGGTGGGCAGCAGCGTGGACAGGGCAGTTTAGGGTCAGTTTGGGGTCTGTTTAGGGTCATTTTGGGTCACTTTGGGTCACTCCGGGTCACTCCTGCCTGTCCCCCATCCCCAGGCTGGCGGGCAGCAGCGTGGACAGGGCAGTTTGGGGTCTGTTTTGGGTCATTTTGGGTCACTTTGGGTCACTCCTGCCTATCCCCCATCCCCAGGCTGGCGGGCAGCAGCATGGACAGGGCACTTTGGGCTCTGGTTTTGGCCAGTTTTGGGTCTGTTTTGGGTGATTCTGGGTCACTCCTGGCCATCCCGAGGCCGGTGGGCAGCAGCGTGGACAGGGCAGTTTGGGGTCACTTTGGGCTCTGTTTTGGGCCAGTTTGGGGTCTGTTTTGGGTCACTTTGGGTCACTCCTGCCTGTCCCCCATCCCCAGGCCAGCGGGCAGCAGCATGGACAGGGCAGTTTGGGGTCACTTTGGGCTCTGTTTTGGGCCAGTTTGGGGTCTGTTTTGGGTCACTTTGGGTCACTCCTGCCTGTCCCCCATCCCCAGGCCGGCGGGCAGCAGCGTGGACAGGGCAGTTTGGGGTCTGTTTTGGGTCACTTTGGGTCACTCCTGCCTGTCCCCCATCCCCAGGCCGGCGGGCAGCAGCGTGGACAGCCTGCTCCGCCTCCGCGGGCGGCTCCTGCTGGACCACGAAGCTCTGTCCTGCCTGCTGGTGCTGCTCTTCGTGGACGAGCCCAAGCTCAACACCAGCCGCCTGCACCGCGTCCTGCGCAACCTCTGCTACCACGCTCCCACGCGGGGCTGGGTGGTGCGCAGCCTCCTGTCCATCCTGCAGCGCAGCAGCGAGAGCGAGCTGTGCCTCGAGACCCCTCGCGGGACCCCCGGCCCGGCCGCCGAGGAGCGCCCGCGGGGCCGCGGAGGCGGCGGCGGAGGCGGAGGCGGCGGAAGCCGCGCCGGGCCCGGCTCGGCCGCGGAGCCGCGCGGGCTGGACCTGCTGCACCGCATGGAATCGCGCAGCTCCGGGCAGCTCTCCTGGCTCTCCGTGTCCATGGACGCCGCCTTGGGCTGCAGGACCAACATCTTCCAGATCCAGCGCGCGCCCGGCCGCAAGCACACAGAGAAACACGCGGCGGCCGCCGGCTCCGCCGTCCACATCCACCCGCAGGCCGCGCCCGTGGTGTGCCGGCACGTGCTGGACACGCTCATCCAGCTGGCCAAGGTGGGCGCGCTGGGGCACGCTCGGGGGAGAGCTGGGGGGAGTTTCTGGGCCTTTTGGGGAGGTTCCTGGGAGGTTTTTGGCACGTTAAGGGGTGGTTCGGGGCTGATCAGGGGAAATTGGGGACCATAATTGGGTTTTTGGGAAGTTTCTAAAGGTTTTTTAGCACATTAAGGGGTGGTTTGGGGCTCTTTGGGGAGAGCTGGGGGGAGTTTCTGGGCCTTTTGGGGAGGTTCCTGGAAGGTTTTTGGCACATTAAGGGGTGGTTTGGGGCTCTTTGGGGAAAGTTATTGGGTTTTTGGGAGGTTCCTGGAAGGTTTTTTGGCACGTTAAGGGGTGGTCCGGGTCTCTTTGGGGAAATTGGGGAAAGTTATTGGGTTTTTGGGAGGTTCCTGGAAGGTTTTTTGGCACGTTAAGGGGTGGTCCGGGGCTCTTTGGGGAATGTTACTGGGTTTTTGGGAGGTTCCTTGAACGTTTTTGGCACGTTAAGGGGTGGTTCGGGGCTCTTTGGGGAAATTAGGGAAAGTTATTGGGTTTTTGGGAGGTCCCTGGAAGGTTTTTGGCACGTTAAGGGGTGGTTCGGGGATGATCAGGGGAAATTGGGGAACATAATTGGGGTATTGGGAGGTTCCTTGAGGGTTTCTTTGGCATGTTAAAGGGTGGTTTGGGGGGAAATTGGGGAACGCTAGAGACCATTTTGGGTTTCTGGAAGATTCCTTGAGGGTATTTTGGCGCATTAAGGGGTGGTTTGGGGCTGTTCAGGGGAAATTGGGGACCATAATCGGGTTTTTGGGAAGTTTCTAAGGGTTTTTTGGCGCATTAAGGGGTGGTTTGGGGCTCTTTGGGGAACACTGGAGTATGGTATTGGGTTTCTGGAATGTTCCTTGAAGGTTTCTTGGCACGTGAGGGAGTGGTTTAGGGCTGTTCAGGGGAAATTGGGGAACGATATTGGGTTTCTGGGGGGTTCCTTGAGGGGTCTTGGGGTTTGCTTGGGACATTTTGGGGCGCACTGGGGCACATTGAGGGGTAGCTGGGGGGGGCACTGGAACATTCCATAGGGGAGCTGAGCGCCCCCCACACCTGGGGGTGCTTTGGGGGCAGGGGGAGGCACAACTGGGGGCCCTTCCCCATACTTGGGGTCCCTCCCAGTGGCACAGGGAGCATCACTGGGATGGGGGGGGGGGGAGGATCCCCAAAACCTCTGTGGGGCCTGGGAGGGGGGGGGGGGGGGGACTGGGATGAGGGGGCACAGGGGGACTCCGGGGTGGTTTTGGGGTAGTTTTGGGATGGTTTTGGGGTAGTTTTGGGGTGGTTTTGGGGTAGTTTTGGGGTGGTTTTGGGGTCATCAGCCCCTCCTGTGTCCCGTCCCCCCCCCCAGGTCTTCCCCAGCCACTTCACCCAACAGCGAGGCCGAGACCCCGGCGCCGACCCGGAGCGCGACCGCGGCCCCCCCAAATCCTCCGGGGGCAGCCCTTGCCCTCCCGCCCCCCCCCAAACCCCACCAGCACCCCCGCCCCCTCCCCCCCCCAGCACCGGCGCCCCCTCCCAAACCCTGCCCCCCCAGTCCCAGTCCGGCTCGCTGTCCACCGATTTCTGGGACCTGCTGGTCAAGCTGGACAACATGAACGTGAGCCGGAAGGGCAAGGGGTCGGCGCGGGCCGGGGGCGGCGGGGGCGGCCCCGAGCCCGAGGCGGCCGGGGGGGGCCTGGAGGCGTCGCCCCTGGGGCAGCTGATGAACATGCTGTCCCACGGCGTCATCCGCCGCAGCCCCCTCCTCACCGAGAAGCTGCTGCGCCTCCTGTCCCTCATCTCCATCGCCCTCCCCGAGGGGGGCAAGGCCGGCGAGGGGGGGGCAGCGCCCCAGAACGGAGCCCCCGCCCCCCCCGCGCCCGCCCCGCCCGCTGCAGGGGGGGGGACAGGGACGGGGACGGGGGCGGCCCCTGGGAGCCCCCCGGGACAGGGGGGGAACGGAGGAGGAGGAGGAGGAGGAGCGGCCACGGCTGGAGGAACCGCGGGTGAGTGTGGGGACAGGCATGGGGGGACAGGGATGGGGACAGGGGGCTGGGGATGGGGACAGGGGGACAGAGGGATGGGGACAGGGATGGGGACAGGGGGATATGGGGATGGAGATGGGACAGGGATGGGGACAGGGGGATGGGGACAGGGGGCTGGGGATGGGGACAGGGGGACAGAGGGATGGGGACAGGGATGGGGACAGGGGGATATGGGGATGGAGATGGGACAGGGATGGGGACAGGGGGACAGGGATGGGGACGAGGACAGGGATGGGGACGGGGGGGTGATGATGGGGACAGGGGGACAAGGATGGGACAGGGGACAGGGATGGGGACAGGGAGACATGGGGATGGGACAGGGGACAGGGGGACAGGGGGACAGGGATGGCGACATGGGGGGATGATGGTGGGGACAGGGGACAGGGATGGGGATATGGGGACAGGGATGGGGACAGGGGGATACGTGGTGTGAGCACAGAGACAGGGACGGGATATGGGGACAGGGGGACGTGCTTGGGGCACACATGGGACACAGGAACGGGGCGACTGGGGTGTGACATGGGAACAGGGACAGGGGTGGGAACGTAGGGAGGGGGACATGGGGACAGGGATGGGACGTGAGGACGGGGACAGGGGTGGGACACGGATAGGACGTGGATAGAATGCGGTGACAGGGATGGCACACAGTGACACAGGGGGTCACAGGGAGCAGCCTGTGCCGGGGGGATGCTGATGGCCTTGGTGGCATCTCCCACCCACTGCCACCACGCCCACCACCGTGTGTCCCTGCTGTCCCCAGCCCCTGCCAAGAGCTCCAAGTCCCCTGCCAAGGTCCCCGAGGGTGGCTCTGACCCCCGGCTGGCGGCCACGGGCCTGACCGAGAGCCAGCTCCAGCTCTCCGTGGAGGTACCGGGGGTGGCCAGGCTGGGCAGGGGGGGTGTCCTGCTGTCCCCTGCTGTCCCCTGCTGTCCCCAGGTGTCCCCAACCCTGCCGCGTGCCACCCGCAGGTGCTGACGTCGCACTCGTGCTCGGAGGAGGGGCTGGAGGACGCGGCCAATGTCCTGCTGCAGCTGTCCCGGGGCGACGCGGGCACGAGGGACACGGTGCTGCGGCTGCTGCTCAGCGGGGCCCGGCAGCTGGGGGGGGCCCTGTGCCGCCAAATTGGTGAGGGGGGGTCCTGGGAGGGGTTCTGAGCCGCCAAATTGGTGAGGGGGGGTCCTGGGGGGGGTTCTGAGCCGCCAAAATGGGGAGAGGGGGGTGCTGGGGAGGGGCCCTGTGTGAGAGCGGGTCCTGGAGGGGGCCCCTGTGCCACCAAATTGGTGAGGGGGGGTCCTGGGGAGGGGTTCTGAGCCACCAAAATGGGGACGGGGGGGTCTTGGGGGGGGAGCCCTGTGTCACCAAATCAGTGAGGTGGGGTCCTGTGTCACCAAATCAGTGAGGGGGGGTCCTGGGGTCGGCCCTGTGTCACCAAATCAGTGAGGGGGGGTCCTGGGGTGGGCCCTGTGCCGCCAGAGTGATAAGGGAGACCCCTGGGTGGGTGGGGGGCTCCTCTGTGAGGAGGGGGGAGGTGCTGGAGAGGATCTGGGCTGCCAGACCAGTGTGGGGGTCCCAGGTGGGGCAGGCTGGGGGTGCCCTGTGGTCAGTGGGGGTGGTCAGAGGGTCCCAGCCCGTGCCACCCCCCCCCAGGGACGCTGCTGGCCGAGCTCCGTGAGTACAACCTGGAGCAGCAGCGGCGGGCGCAGCTCGAGGCCCCGTCCCCCGAGGGGCTCCCTGAGGAGCAGCCCCCCAGCGCCAAGCTCAAGGGCAAAATGCAGAGCCGGTGAGTGCCCGCCCAGCCCGGGGGCTGGCGTGGCCATGGGGACCTGGCATGGGCATGGGGGCACCTCCCGTCCCTGTCCCAGGCACCACTGACACCTCCTGTCCCTGTCCCAGGCATGGGGACACCTCCTGTCCTTGTCCTGAGTGCTGGGACACCTCCCGTCCCTGTCCCAGGCATGGGGACACCTCCTGTCCTTGTCCCAGGCATGGGGACACCTCCCGTCCCTGTCCTGGGCACGGGGGCACCTCCTGTCCTTGTCCCAGGCATGGGGGCACCTCCTGTCCCTGTCCCAGGCACCACTGACCCCTCCTGTCCCTGTCCTGAGTGCTGGGACACCTCCTGTCCTTGTCCCAGGCATGGGGACACCTCCTGTCCCTGTCCCGGGCATGGGGACACCTCCTGTCCCTGTCCTGGGTGCTGGGACACCTCCTGTCCCTCTCTGGTGTCCATGCTGATGACCACTGTGCCACCATTCCCCCTTGTCCGCACCGATGACCACTGCCCACTCCCTGCTGCCCCACCCATGACCACTGCCCTTTCCCCCTGGTCCCCACCGATGACCACTCCCCACTGTCCCCACCGATGACCACTCCCCACTGTCCCCACTGATGACCACTGCCCATTGTCCCACTGATGACCACTCCCCATTGTCCCCACTGATGACCACTGCCCATTGTCCCCACCGATGACCACTCCCCATTGTCCCCACCAATGACCACTGCCCATTGTCCCCACTGATGACCACTCCCCACTGTCCCCACTGATGACCACTCCCCATTGTCCCTACTGATGACCACTCCCCATTGTCCCACCGATGACCACTGCCCATTCCACCACGTCCCTGCTGATGACCACTGCCCATGCTGGTCTCCAGCAATGACCACTCCCTGTCGTCCCTTTTGATGACCACTGCCCACTCCCCACTGCTGACCGCTGTCGCTGCCATTCCCCATGACCCCTGACCCCCGTCCTGTCCCCCAGCTTTGACACGGCCGAGAGCGTGGTCATCGTGGCGTCCCAGAAGCGCGCTCTGGGCGGCCGGGAGCTGCAGCTGCCCTCCATGTCCGTGCTGACCTCCAAGACGTCCACGCAGCGCTTCTTCCTGCGCGTGCTGCAGGTCATCATCCAGCTGCGCGACGACACGCGCCGGGCGCACCGCAAGGCCAAGCAGCCCGGCCGGCTGGGTAAGGGCCGCTCCGGCCACCGCGCTGACCGCTGAGCACGCTGACCACTGGACATGCTGACCACTGACCACTGGACATGCTGACCGCTGAGCGCGCTGACCGTTGGACATGCTGACCACTGAGCGCGCTGACCGCTGGACATGCTGACCGCTGACCACTGGACATGCTGACCGCTGAGCGCACTGACCACTGGACATGCTGACTGACTGCTGTCTGTGCTGACCACTGTCTGTGCTTACTGACTGCTGGACATGCTGACCGCTGAGCGCGCTGACCGCTGGACATGCTGACTGCTGGCCATGCTGACCACTGACCGCTGGACATGCTGACCGCTGTCTGTGCTGACCACTGACCACTGTCTGTGCTGACGGCTGAGCGCGCTGACCACTGGACATGCTGACCACTGTCTGCTCTCACCACTGTCCATGCTGACCACTGACTGCTGGCCATGCTGACCACTGACCGCTGGACATGCTGACCACTGTCTGTGCTGACTGACTGCTGACCGCTGTCTGTGCTGACCACTGACTGCTGGACATGCTGACTGACTGCTGGCTGCTGGCCGTGCCGACTGACCCCTGTCAATGCCAACTGACCACTGTCCATGCTGACCACTATCTGTGCTGACCACTGTGCATGCTGACTGACCGCTGTCCATGCTGACTGACTGGTGACTGTGCTGTTCGTGCTGACCACTGTCCGTGCTGACCACTGACCGCTGGACATGCTGACTGCTGTCTGTGCTGACCGCTGTCCGTTGTGACCGCTGACTGTGCTGTCCGTGCTGTCCATACTGTCCGTGCTGACCGCTGACCATGCTGTCGGTGCTGTCCATGCTGACCGTGCTGTCCGTGCTGACCATGCTGTCCGTGCTGACCATGCTGTCCATGCCGTCCGTGCTGTCCATGCTGACCATGCTGTCTGTGCTGACCACTGTCCGTGCTGTCCATGCTGACCACTGACTGCTGACCATGCTGTTGG
Source organism: Molothrus ater (assembly GCF_012460135.2). Classification (NCBI taxonomy): domain Eukaryota; kingdom Metazoa; phylum Chordata; class Aves; order Passeriformes; family Icteridae; genus Molothrus; species Molothrus ater. The sequence continues at coordinate 173,446 of NW_023416561.1, read as the reverse complement.
TGCTGTCCATGCTGTCCATGCGGTCCGTGCTGTCCGTGCTGTCCGTGCTGTCCATGCTGACCGTGCTGACCGTGCTGACCGTGCTGTCCATGCTGACCACTGACTGCTGACCATGCTGTCCGTGCTGTCCGTGCTGACCATGCTGACCGCTGCCCTCTGTGCCGCAGGCGCCGCGGGGCTGGGGGCGGCCGGCAGCATCCAGGCCGCCGTCCGGCAGCTGGAGGCCGAGGCCGACGCCATCATACAAATGGTACGTGAGGGCCAGAGGGCCCGGAGGCGGCAGCAGGGAGACACGGTTAGCACGGCCGCCTTCCTCCACCCTGCCCTGCTCTTCCTCCCTCCCGCTCCTGTCTGCCCTGGCCCGGCCCCTTCGGCCTCCTCCTCCTCCTCCTCCTCGGCCTCCTCGGCCCGCCCCTCTTCATCATTCTCACCCCATCCTCATCATCCTCACCCCCTCCTCACCCCCTCCTCATCATCCTCATCCCCTCCTCATCATCCTCATCATCCTCATCATCCTCACCCCCTCCTCATCATCCTCATCATCCTCACCCCCTCCTCATCATCCTCACTCCCTCCTCAGCCCCCTCATCCTCATCCCTCCCCTTCCTCCATCCCTCCTCATCCTCCTCATCTTCCCTTCCCTGACCCTCCTCAGCCTCCTCCTGCCCCCTCATCTTCATCCTCTCACCCCTCACCCTCCTCAGCCTCCTCGTTCTCCCATCCCCTCCTCATCCTCTCTTCCCCTCCCCTCCTGCCCCCACTCCCCCACAGCAGCCTTCCTCCTGCCCGTCCCCATCATCACCCTCACCTTCCTCTTCGTCATCCTCATCCTTCTCCTTCATCCTCTTCCATCTTCATCATCCTCCCCCTCCTTCCCCCCCCCCCTCTCCCCATCTCCCTCCCGCTTCTCCCCCCTCCCCCCACGGCTCCCAGCCCCCCTCCCCCCCCCCCCATGTTTGGGGGTCCCCCCGGCCCGGGGGGGCTCTGGGGGCTCCCCCGGGGGGGTCCCGGCCCCCTAAAGCCGCCGCCGTCCCCCCCAGTCGGAGGCCGGGCCCGCGGACGCCGTCCCCCGGCGCGAGGAGTCGCCCATGGACGTGGACCAGCCCTCGCCCGCCCCGCAGGACGTGGGTGAGAACCCCCCCGGTCACCCCCCAGTACGGCCCAGTGCCACCCAGTCACCCTCCAGTATGGCCCAGTGCCACCCAGTGCCACCCAGTGCCACCCAGTCACCCTCCAGTATGGCCCAGTGCCACCCAGTGCCACCCAGTGACCTCCCAGTGCCGCCCAGTCACCCTTCAGTACGGCCCAGTGCCACCCAGTGCCACCCAGTGACCTCCCAGTGCCGCCCAGTCACCCTCCAGTACGGCCCAGTGCCACCCAGTGCCAACCAGTGCTACCCAGTCACCCCCCAGTGCCACCCAGTGACCTCCCAGTGCCACCCAGTGCCAACCAGTGCTACCCAGTCACCCCCCAGTGCCACCCAGTGACCCTCCAGTATGGCCCAGTGCCACCCAGTCACCCCCAGTGCCACCCAGTCACCCCCAGTGCCACCCTGTCACCCTCCAGTGTAGCCCAGTTGTCCCCCATTGTCACCCAGTCACCCCCAGTGCCACCACTGGGGCCATCCCCGCTCCCGGGCTGGTGCTGGTGCGGGGCCATCCCAGTGTCACTGCAGGGCGTGGAACTGCTGGGGTTGGGTGGCACTGCTGGGGTGGCACCGCTGGGGTGGCACCGCTCACACTGGGTGTCACTGTTTGGGTGTCACTGGTTGGGTGGCATTGTTGGGGTGTCACTGTTCACGTTGGGTGGCACTGTTGGGGCGGCACTGCTCACACTAGGTGTCACTGCTGGGGTGTCACTGGTTGGGTGGCACTGCTGGGGTGGCACTGTTGGGGTGGCACTGCTCACACTGGGTGTCACTGGTTGGGTGTCACTGGTTGGGTGTCACTGGTTGGGTGGCATTGTTGGGGTGTCACTGCTCACACTGGGTGTCACTGTTGGGGTGTCAATGGTCACATTGGGTGTCCTCGTTGGGGTGGCACTGGTCATGTTGGGTGGCACTGGTTGGGCAGGTGGATGGGTGGCACTGTTGGGGTGTCACTGGTTGGGTGTCACTGTTGGGTGTCACTGTTGGGGTGTCACTGCTCACACTGGGTGTCACTGTTTGGGTTTCACTGGTTGGGTGGCATTGTTGAGGTGTCACCGGTCACGTTGGGTGTCATTGGGGTGTCATTGGTTGGGTGTCACTGCTCACATTGGGTGTCACTGTTGGGGTGTCAATGGTCACATTGGGTGTCGTTGTTGGGGTGGCACTGGTCATGTTGGGTGGCACTGGTTGGGCAGGTGGGTGGGTGGCACTGTTGGGGTGTCACTGGTTGGGTGTCGCTGTTGGGGTGTCACTGCTCACATTGGGTGTCAGTGCTGGGGTGTCACTGTTTGGGTGTCACTGCTCACACTGGGTGTCACTGTTTGGGTGTCACTGGTTGGGTGGCATTGTTGGGGTGTCATTGGTCACGTTGGGTGTCGCTGTTGGGGTGTCATTGGTTGGGTGTCACTGCTCACATTGGGTGTCAGTGCTGGGGTGTCACTGTTGGGGTGTCAGTGCTCGGGTGTCACTGTATGGGTGTCACTGCTGGGGTGTCACTGCTCACACTGGGTGTCACTGTTGGGGTGTTACTGCTGGGGTGTCACTGTTGGGGTGTCAGTGCTCGGGTGTCACTGTTGGGGTGTCACTGGTCACGTTGGGTGTCATTGGGGTGTCATTGGTTGGGTGTCACTGTTCACATTGGGTGTCACTGTTCATATGGGTGTCACTGTTTGGGTGTCACTGCTCACATTGGGTGTCACTGGTTGGGTGTCACTGTTGGGGTGTCATTGGTTGGGTGTCACTGCTCACATTGGGTGTCACTGCTCACAATGGGTGTCACTGCTGGGGTGTCACTGCTCACATCGGGTGTCACTGTTGGGTGTAACTGCTTGGGTGTCACTGTTGGGCTGTCACTGTTGGGGTGTCACTGTTTGGGTGTCACTGCTGGGGTGTCACTGCTCACACAGCCATGTCCTGATTGTGTCCCCCCCACCCCAGGCCCCGAGGCCGCGCAGGGCGGGGACCGGGACCGGGACCGGGACCGGGACCGGGACCGGGACAGGGACAGGGACAGGGAGGAGCGGCCCCCGGAGCTGCCCCTGCTGAGCGAGCAGCTGAGCCTGGACGAGCTGTGGGACATGCTGGGAGAGTGCCTCAAGGAGCTCGAGGAGTCCCACGACCAGCACGCCGTGCTCGGTGCGTGTCCCCACGCTGTCCCCGTGCTGTCCCCTGCCCCAGGCCACCCACTCACCCCACACTGTCCCCACGCTGTCCCCACGCTGTCCCCACGCTGTCCCCGTGCTGTCCCCACGCTGTCCCCTGCCCCAGGCCACCCACTCACCCCACACTGTCCCCGTGCTGTCCCCACGCTGTCCCCTGCCCCACACCACCATTCCCCCGTTGTCCCCCAGTTCTCCAGCCGGCCATTCGAGGCGTTTTTCCTGGTGCATGCCACCACTGCCCCTGTCCCCATGCTGTCCCCACGCTGTCCCCACCCTGTCCCCACGCTGTCCCCTGCCCCACGCCACCACTGCCCCTGTCCCCACGCTGTCCCCACGCTGTCCCCACGCTGTCCCCACGCTGTCCCCACGCTGTCCCCACGCTGTCCCCATGCTGTCCCCACGCTGTCCCCACGCTGTCCCCACGCTGTCCCCTGCCCCACACCACCATTCCCCCGTTGCCCCCCAGTTCTCCAGCCGGCCGTCGAGGCGTTTTTCCTGGTGCACGCCACGGAGCGCGAGAGCCGCCCGCCGGTGCGGGACACGCGGGAGAGCCAGCTGGCGCACATCAAGGACGAGCCACCGCCGCTGTCCCCCGCGCCCCTCACGCCCGCCACCCCCTCCGCCCTGGACCCCTTCTTCTCCCGGGAGCCCTCGGCCATGCACATCTCGGCCAGCCTGCCCCCGGACACGCAGAAATTCCTGCGCTTCGCCGGTGAGCTGGGCACGGCAGGGGGCTTCACCGGGGGAGCTTCGGGCTTTGGGAAAGTGGGGAAGGGGATTGGGAGTGTGGGGAAGGGGTTTGGAGGGGCTGAAGGCAGCTTGGAGGGCGTTTGGGGGCTTTGGGCAGGGGGTTTGGGGGAGCTTAGGGAATTGGGAAGGGGATTGGAAGTGTGGGGAAGGGGTTTGGAGGGGCTGAAGGCAGCTTGGAGGGCGTTTGGGGGCTTTGGGCAGGGGGTTTGGAGGGGCTGAAGGCAGCTTGGAGGGTGTTTGGGGGCAGCTTTTGGGGTTTGGGAAAGTGGGGAAGGGGATTGGGATTGTGGGGAAGGGGTTTGGAGGGGCTGAAGGCAGCTTGGAGGGCGTTTGGGGGCTTTGGGCGGGGGGTTTGGGGGAGCTTAGGGAATTGGGAAGGGGCTTTGGGGGGACTGGGAGGGGCACTGGGGGATATTGGAGGGAGCTTTGGGGGAGCTCAAGGTGTGGAGAAGGGGATTGGGAATGTGGGGAGGGGGTTTGGGGGGCTGGAGAGTCCGGAAGGTGGATTTGGGGTGTGGGGAGGGGGTTTGGGGACATTGGGAGGGGGTTTGGGAAAGCTTGGGGTGTGGGGAAGAGGATTGGGGGTCTGAGGAAGGGGTTTGGGGGGGATTTGAGGGGGCTGGGGAGAGCCTCAGATTTGGGGACAGGGTTTTGGGGGGTCAGGGGGGACTTTGGGGTGTGGGGAAGGGATTTGGAGGGATTTGAGAGGGATTTGAGAGGGGTTTGGGGGATGTTAGAGAGGGGTTTGGAGGGATTTGAGAAGGATTTGAGAGGGATTTGAGAGGGGTTTGGGGGGATTTGAGAGGGATTTGGGGGGATTTGAGAGGGGTTTGGGGGGATTTGAGAGGGGTTTGGAAGGATTTGAGAGGGGTTTTGGGTTATTTGAGAGGGGTTTGGAAGGATTTGAGAGGGATTTGGGGGATGTTAGAGAGGGGTTTGGAAGGATTTGAGAGGGATTTGGAAGGATTTGAGAGGGATTTGGAGGGATTTGAGAGGGGTTTGGGGGATGTTAGAGAGGGGTTTGGGGGATGTTAGAGAGGGGTTTGGGGGAGCCGCAAAGCTTTGGGGAGGGAAAACTCAGGGGATTTTTGGGCTCCTCAAGTCTTTGGAAAAGTGAAATTCGGGAGGGGTGAATTTGTGGGATTTTTGACCTCCTCAACACTTTGCGGTCGGTGCCCACCCAAGACCGCAAACACCGACGGGGCCAAACCTCCCCTTCCCGAAGCGCCGCAGCCGCCGGGCATTTGGAAAGGGGGGGTTCCCCTATTGGAGGACACCCCCAAACCCCTTTGGTTTTGGTTTCGTTTCCCCAGAGACGCACCGGACGGTGCTGAACCAGATCCTGCGGCAATCCACCACCCACCTGGCCGACGGCCCCTTCGCCGTGCTGGTCGATTACATCCGCGTGCTGGACTTCGACGTCAAGCGCAAGTGCGTGGCCTGGGAAGGGGGTCCCAGGAAATCGGGGTCCCCCCAGAGCCCCCCTGACTCCCCCCTTTCCCGGCCCTGGCCAGGTATTTCCGGCAGGAGCTGGAGCGCCTGGACGAGGGCCTGCGCAAGGAGGACATGGCCGTGCACGTGCGGCGCGATCACGTCTTCGAGGACTCGTACCGGGAGCTGCACCGCAAATCCCCCGAGGAGATGAAGAACCGACTGTGAGGGCCCCGGGAACTCTAAAATATCCCCTGGGAACCCCAGGATATCCCATAGGAACACTAAAGTGATGCCTGGGATATCCAAAATATCCCCTGGGATATAAAAATATCCACTGGGATATAAAAAATATTCCCTGGGAACCCCAGGATATCCCATAGGAACCCTAAAATGATGTTTTGTGTATCCAAAATATCCCCTAGGAACACCAAAATATCCCCCTGGTAGCCCCCAAGATAACCCCTGGGGACCCAAAAATATCCCCTAGGAACCCCAAAATACTGCCTGTGATATCCAAAATATCCACTGGGACCCCCAAAATGTCCCCATGGGAACACTGAAATACTGCCTGGGATAACCAAGATATCCCCTGGGAACAACCAGAATGTCCCTTGGGAACCCTAAAGTATCCCCTAGTAAAAAAAAAAAAAAAAAAAAAAAAAGAAAAAAGAAAAGAAAAGAAAAAAAAAGAGAGAGAAAGCACAACACACACAACTGGAAACCCTAAAATACTGCTCGGTACATTTTTTTAAAAAATGTCCCCTGGGAACACCAAAATATCCCCTAGTAATTCTAAAATATCCCATAGGGACCCCAAAATTACTCATTGTAATCCTAAAATATCCCCTAGGAACCCCAAAATGCTCCCTGGTATATAAAAAATTATCCCCTGGGAACCCTAAAATACGGCCTGGGATATCCAAACTATTCCCCGGGAACCCCAAAATGTCCCTTGGGAACTCTAAAATGTCCCCTGGGAACCCCAAAATATCGCCTGGGATATCCTAAATATCCCTTGGGACACTCTGAATACACCTGGGGTACCCCAAAATACTCCCAGGACACCCAGAACACCCCTCCGTCCTCCCCATATCCCCCTAAACACCCCAGTTCCCCCCAAAATGCCCCTTGGCCCCACAAACAGCTCCCGACCTTCTCCAAATCCCCTAAAAACTCCCCCAGACCCTCCTTAAACACCCCCAAAATCCCCCTCCGCCCTTCCTCCCTTCTCCCTAAAATGCCTCCATCCTCCCCAAACCCCCTCTCCCGACCCCTGACCCACTGATTCCGCCCCGAGGCCCCCCTAAAGCCACCTCCAAACCCCCCAATTTCCCCCAAAACCACCTCCATCCTCCCCAGTTCCATTTCCCACCCCACTTAACCCCCAATTCCCCCCAAAGCCACTTCCAAACCCCAAAATTCCTCCCCAATTTCCCCCAAAACCACCTCCACCCTCCCCAAACTCCCCCAAAACCACCTCAAATCCCCCCAAAACCACTTCCACCCTCCCCAAATCCTCTCTCTGGGTCTCCCTAACCCCCAAATTCCTCCCCAAAACCCCCTCCATCCTCCCCAAATCCCCTCTCCCACCCCACTTAACCCCCAAGTCCCCTCAAAACCACCTCCAAACCCCAAAATTCCTCCCCAAACTCCCCCAAAACCACCTCTATCCTCCCCAAATCCTCTCTCTGGGTCTCCCTAACCCCCAAATTCCTCCCCAAATTCCCCCAAACCCCCTCCACCCTCCCCAATTCCCCCCAAAACCACCTCAAATCCCCCCAAAACCCCCTCCCCTCTCCCCAAACCCCCTCTCCCATCCCACTTAACCCCCAATTCCCCCCAAAACCACCTCCACTCTCCCCAAATTCCCCCAAAACCACCTCAAATCCCCCCAAAACCACTTCCACCCTCCCCAAATCCTCTCTCTTGGTCTCCCTAATCCCCAAATTCCTCCCCAATTCCCCCCAAAAACTCCTCCAAATCCCCCCAAAACCCCCTCCACCCTCCCCAATTCCCCCTAAAACCACCTCCATCCTCTTCAATCCCCCCAAAACCCCCTCCACCCTCCCCAGTTCCCCTCAGTACCACCTCAAATCCCCCCAAACCCCCTCTCCCATCCCACTCAACCCCCAAAACCCCCTTCACCCTCCCCGAATCCCCCCCAAAACCCCCTCAAATCCCCCCAAAACCCCCTCCCCTCTCCCCAAACCCCCTCTCCCACCCCAATTCCCCCCTCCAAACCCCCCTTATTTCCCGCCCCCCGTGTCAGGTACATCGTGTTCGAGGGCGAGGAGGGCCAGGACGCCGGGGGGCTGCTGCGGGAGTGGTACATGATCATCTCCCGCGAGATGTTCAACCCCATGTACGCCCTGTTCCGCACCTCGCCCGGCGACCGCGTCACCTACACCATCAACCCCTCGTCCCACTGCAACCCCAACCACCTGAGCTACTTCAAGTTCGTGGGCAGGATCGTGGCCAAGGCCGTCTACGACAACCGGCTGCTGGAGTGCTACTTCACCCGCTCCTTCTACAAGCACATCCTGGGCAAGTCCGTGCGGTAAGGGCCGGCCCGGGGGGGCTGGGGGGGTGTTTGTGGGGTTTGGGGGTGCGTTTGTGGGGTGATGGAGCTGTTTATGGGGTGATGGAGCTGTTTGTGGGGTGATGGAGCTGTTTGTGGGGTGATGGAGCTGTTTATGGGGTGATGGAGCTGTTTGTAGGGTGATGGAGCCCCTCAGAGGATGGGAGGATTGCATCTGTGGGGTGTGGGGTGGTGTTTGTGGGGTGATGGAGCCCCTCAGAGGGGTGTGGGATTGCATTTGTGGGGTGTGGGATTGCATTTGTGGGGTGTGGGGCGGTGTTTGTGGGGTGTGGGAGTGTGTTTATGGGGTGATGGAGCCCCTCACAGGAGGGTGGGATTGCATTTATGGGGTGTGGGAGCTGTTTGTGGGGTGATGGAGCCCCTCAGAGGGATGTGGGATTGCGTTTGGGGCTGTTTGTGGGGTGTGGGGTGGTGTTTATGGGGTTTGTGAGGGGTGGGAGTGCGTTTATGGGGTGATGGAGCCTCTCAAGAGTGGGGTAGGATTGTGTTTGTGGGGTGTGGGAATGCGTTTAGGGGGTGATGGAACCTCTCAGAGGATGTGGGATTGCGTTTGTGGGGTTTTGGGGTGTTTCTGGGGGCTGGGAGTGCATTTATGGGGTGATGGAGCTTCTCAGAGGAGTGTGGGATTGTGTTTATGGGGTGCTGGACCCCCTCAGAGGGATGTGGGATTGCGTTTGTGGGGTGTGTGGAGGGGTGTTTGTGGGGGTGAGAGTGCGTTTATGGGGTGTGGGATTGCGTTTGTGGGGTGTGGGGGTGTGTTTATGGGGTTTAGGGGTGTTTACGGGGGGTGGCAGTGCGTTTATGGGGTTTGTGGGGGGTGGGAGTGTGTTTGTGGGGTGCTGGACCCCCTCAGAGGGATGTGGGATTGCGTTTGGGGGTGTTTGTGGGGTGTGGGGGGGTGTTTATGGGGTTTGTGAGGGGTGGGAGTGCGTTTATGGGGTGATGGAGCCCCTCAGAGTGGGGTAGGATTGTGTTTGTGGGGTGTGGGGGTGTGTTTGTGGGGCGGGGGTCCTGTTTGTGGGGTGTGGGAATGCGTTTAGGGGGTGATGGAACTTCTCAGAGGATGTGGGATTGCGTTTGTGGGGGGTAGGAGTGTGTTAATGGGGTGATGGAGCTTCTCAGAGCGGTGTGGGGTTGCATTTATGGGGTGTGGGATTGCGTTTGTAGGGTGTGTGGAGGGGTGTTTGTGGGATGTGTGGGGGTGTTTGTGGGGGTGGGAGTGCGTTTATGGGGTGATGGACCCCATCAGAGGGATGTGGGAGTGCGTTTGGGGGTGTTTGTGGGGTGGGGGTCCTGTTTGTGGGGTGTGGGAATGCGTTTATGGGGTGATGGAGCCCCTCAGAGTGGGGTAGGATTGTGTTTGTGGGGTGTGGGGGTGTGTTTGTGGGGTGTGGGAATGCGTTTATGGGGTGATGGAGCTCCTCAGAGGGGTGTGGGGTTGCGTTTGTGGGGTGTGGGAGCTGTTTATGGGGCGCTGGAGCCCCTCACAGGAGGGTGGGATTGCATTTCTAGGATGTGGGACTGCACTTATGGGGTGCTGGAGCCGTTTATGGGGTGCTGGAGCCATTTGTGGGGTGCTGGAGCCGTTTCTGGGGTGCCGGAGCCCATTAGAGGAGGTGGGGCCGCATTTATGGGGTTCTACCCCCTTGGCCCGGTCTGACACAGTTTTGGGGCTCTCCAGCTGTGTCTGACTCCATTTTTTGGGGGGCTCTCAGCAGGGTCTGAGCCTGGTTTGGGGCTCCCCGTGGTTTGTGACGGCATTTTTGGGGCGCTGCCCCCCGGTTTTGGCTCGCCAGGTACACGGACATGGAGAGCGAGGATTATCACTTCTACCAGGGCCTCGTGTACCTGCTGGAGAACGACGTCTCCACGCTGGGCTACGACCTCACCTTCAGCACTGAGGTGGGGATCCCCAAAACCAGCACTGGGACACCCCAAAACCAGCACTGGGACACCCCAAAACCAGCACCGGGACCCCCAAAACCAGCATTGGGACCCCCCAAAACCAGCATTGGGACCCCCCAAAACCAGCACCGGGACCCCCCAAACCAGCACCGAGACCCCCAAAACCAGCACCGGGACCCCCAAAAGCACCAAAGACATAGGGACCCCCAAAACCAGCACTGGGATCCCCAAAACCAGCACTGGGATCCCCAAAAACCAGCACTGGGATCCCCAAAACCAGCACCGGGACACCCCAAAACCAGCACCAGGACCCCCAAAACCAGCATTGGGACCCCCAAACCAGCATTGGGACCCCCAAACCAGCATTGGGACCCCCAAAACCAGCACCAGGACACCCCAAAACCAGCACCAGGACCCCAAAACCAGCACCGGGACACCCCAAAACCAGCATTGGGACCCCCAAAACCAGCACTGGGACCCCCAAACCAGCACCGGGACCCCCAAAACCAGCATTGGGACCCCCAAAACCAGCACTGGGACCCCCAAAACCAGCACTGGGACCCCCCAAAAGCACCAAAGACACAGGGACCCCCAAAACCAGCACTGGGACACCCCAAAACCAGCACCGGGACCCCCAAAACCAGCACTGGGACCCCCCAAAAGCACCAAAGACACAGGGACCCCCAAAACCAGCACTGGGACACCCCAAAACCAGCACCGGGACCCCCAAAACCAGCACTGGGACACCCCAAAACCAGCACCAGGACCTCCAAAACCAGCACCGGGACCCCCTCGGGACCCCCCAAAAGCACCAGGACCCCCCCAAAAGCACCAGGACCCCCAAAACCAGCACCGGGACCCCCCAAAACCAGCACTGGGGGTCTCCAGTTCCCCTCAGCTGCCCCTGGAGGGTCCCATGTGCCAGGGAGGGGTCCCCCCCCCTCCTGGGGTGTCCCCTCGGTTTGGGGGCGTCCCTGGGGTGTCCCCTCACTGCTCACGCCCCAGGGGTGACACCCTCCCCTCCTGGGGACCGGTTCTGTGACCCAGGGACAGCCCAGGCGCAGGAATTTGGGGTGTTTGAGTTCCCCAGGTTCAGGAATTTGGGGTGTTTGAGGTCCAGGGATGTCCCCTCTGCGTCCCCTCATCCCCTCCCTGTTTCTCCTCAGGGGAACAAATTCGGGGTGTTTGAGGCTCCTCAGGTGCAGGAATTCGGGGTGTTTGAGGTTCGGGGATGTCCCCACTCCCTGCTGACCCCTCCGTGCCCCCCCAGGTGCAGGAATTTGGGGTGTTTGAGGTTCCCCAGGTTCAGGAATTTGGGGTGTTTGATGTTCAGGGATATCCCCACACCCTCCTGACCCCTCCGTGCCCCCCCAGGTGCAGGAATTCGGGGTGTTTGAGGTTCCTCAGGTGCAGGAATTTGGGGTGTTTGAGGTTCCCCCCCAGGTGCAGGAATTTGGGGTGTTTGAGGTTCCCCAGGTGCAGGAATTCGGGGTGTTTGAGTTCCCCAGGCGCAGGAATTTGGGGTGTTTGAGGTTCCCCAGGTGCAGGAATTTGGGGTGTTTTGAGATTTCCCAGGCTCAGGAATTTGGGGTGTTTGAGGTTTCCCAGGTGCAGGAATTTGGGGTGTTTGAGGTTCCCCCCCAGGTGCAGGAATTTGGGGTGTTTGAGGTTCAGGGATATCCCCACACCCTCCTGACCCCTCCGTGCCCCCCCAGGTGCAGGAATTTGGGGTGTTTGAGTTCCCCAGGTGCAGGAATTTGGGGTGTTTGAGGTTCAGGGATGTCCCCACACCCTGGTGACCCCTCCATGCCTCCTCAGGTGCAGGAATTTGGGGTGTTTGAGGTTCCCCCCCAGGTGCAGGAATTTGGGGTGTTTGAGGTTCCCCAGATGCAGGAATTGGGGGTGTTTGAGGTTCAGGGATATCCCCACTCCCTGCTAACCCCCCCGTGCCCCCCCAGGTGCAGGAATTTGGGGTGTTTGAGGCTCCTCAGGTGCAGGAATTTGGGGTGTTTGAGTTCCCCAGGTGCAGGAATTTGGGGTGTGTGAGGTCCAGGGATGTCCCCTCTGTGTCCCCACACCCTGGTGACCCCCCCTGTGCCCCCCAGGTGCAGGAATTCGGGGTGTTTGAGGCTCCTCAGGTGCAGGAATTTGGGGTGTTTGAGGTTCAGGGATGTCCCCTCTGCATCCCCTCATTCCCTCCCTGTTTCTCCTCAGGGGAACAAATTTGGGGTGTTTGAGGCTCCTCAGGGGCAGGAATTTGGGGTGTTTGAGGTTCCCCCCCAGGTGCAGGAATTTGGGGTGTTTGAGTTCCCCAGGTGCAGGAATTTGGGGTGTTTGAGGTTCCCCGGGTTCAGGAATTTGGGGTGTTTGAGGCTCCCCAGGTGCAGGAATTTGGGGTGTTTGAGGTTCCTCAGGTGCAGGAATTTGGGGTGTTTGAGGTTCAGGGATGTCCCTCCCATATCCCCACACCCTCCTGACCCCCCCGTGCCCCCCCAGGTGCAGGAATTTGGGGTGTTTGAGTTGCCCAGGTGCAGGAATTTGGGGTGTTTGAGGTTCGGGGATGTCCCCACACCCTGCTGACCCCCCCGTGCCCCCCCAGGTGCAGGAATTCGGGGTGTGCGAGGTGCGGGACCTGAAGCCCAACGGGGCCAACGTGCTGGTGACGGAGGAGAACAAGAAGGAGTACGTGCACCTCGTGTGCCAGATGCGCATGACCGGTGAGCAGCGGGGCCGGGGGGGGGTTTTGGGGGGTCCCAGGACCCTCCTGACCCCCCCAAAATCCCACAGGCGCCATCCGGAAGCAGCTGGCGGCGTTCCTGGAAGGGTTCTACGAGATCATCCCCAAGCGCCTCATCTCCATCTTCACGGAGCAGGAGCTGGAGCTGCTCATCTCGGGGCTGCCCACCATCGACATCGACGACCTCAAGGCCAACACCGAGTACCACAAGTACCAGGGCAACTCCATCCAGGTGGGGCGGGGTCCTGGGGGGGGGTTCAGAGGGTTCTGGGGTGATCTCAGGGGGTCCTGGGGGGGTTTCAGGGGGTTCTGGGGTGATCTCAGGGGGTTTTGGGGTGATTTCAGGGGGTTCTGGGGTGATTCTGGGTACCAGGGCAACTCCATCCAGGTGGGGCGGGGTCCTGGGGGGGGGGTTCAGAGGGTTCTGGGGTGATCTCAGGGGGTCCTGGGGGGGTTTCAGGGGGTTCTGGGGTGATCTCAGGGCGTCCTGGGGGGGTTTCAGGGGGTTCTGGGGCTATCTCGGGGGTTTCTGGGGGGGTTTCAGGGGGTTCCAGGGGGAATCTGGAGCGATTTCAGGGGGTTCTGGGGTGATTTCAGGGGGTTCTGGGGTGATTCTGGGTACCAGGGCAACTCCATCCAGGTGGGGCGGGGTCCTGGGGGGGTTTTGGGGAGATTTCAGGTGATTCTGGGGCTATCTCGTGGGGTTCTGGGGGGGTTTCAGGGGGTTCTGGGGGGGTTCTGGGTACCAGGGTGACTCCATCCAGGTGGGGCTGGCACCTGGGGGGATCATGGGGGATTCTCTGGGGTTCAGGTGGGATTCCAGGGGGGTCCCAGTGGCCGAACTGTCCCTGTCCCCGAGTGCCAGTGGCTGATTGTCCCTGTCCCCGTCCCCGTGCCCAGATCCAGTGGTTCTGGCGTGCCCTGCGCTCCTTCGACCAGGCCGACCGCGCCAAGTTCCTGCAGTTCGTGACGGGCACGTCCAAGGTGCCCCTGCAGGGATTCGCCGCCCTCGAGGGCATGAACGGCATCCAGAAATTCCAGATCCACCGCGACGACCGCTCCACCGACCGGCTGCCCTCGGCACACACCTGGTGAGGGACAGGGGGACACTGGGGGGGACATGGGGACATGGGGGGGACATGGGGACACTGAGCACTGCCCTCGGCACACACCTGGTGAGGGGACATGGGGACACTGGGGGGACATGGGGACATGGGGGGGACATGGAAACACCGACCGGCTGCCCTCGGCACACACCTGGTGAGGGACAGGGGGACACTGGGGGGGACATGGGGACACTGGGGGGACATGGGGACATGGGGGGGACATCCAAACACCGACCGGCTGCCCTCGGCACACACCTGGTGAGGGGACATGGGGAATGGGGGGGACATGGGGACATGGGGGGGACATGGGGCAGACATGGGGACACTGAGCCCTGCCCTCGGCACACACCTGGTGAGGGACACTGGGGGACAGCAGGAGGACACAAGAAGGGACATGGGGACACTGGGGGGGGGACATGGGGACACCGACCGGCTGCCCTCGGCCCACAGCTGGTGAGGGGACATGGGGACACTGGGGGGACATGGGGACATGGGGGGACATGGAAACACCGACCGGCTGCCCTCGGCCCACAGCTGGGGAGGGACATTGGGGGACATGGGGACACTGCGGGGACAAGGGAGAAACACATAGGGACACGGCGACACTGAGCACTGCCCTCAGCACACAGCTGTTGAGGGACATGGGGGGACATTGGGGGGACACAGGGACACTGAGCACTGCCCTCAGCTCACACCTGGTGAGGAGACACAGGGGGACATCAGGGGACACACGGCCACCACCGCCCTCTGCCCACACCTGAGACGGGGGGACATGAAAGGGTGGCAGGGGACACAGGAGGACACAGAGATGGGGGGACAGGGGACACACAGCTGAGGTGGCACTGGGGTGACCCTGGCACGGGGACACACCTGAGGAGCAGGACTGGGCGGGGTGGGGGGGGGGGGTGGGACAATGACACGAGCTCGGAGCTGGGGGTGGGGGGGTACACAAAGCCGGGACAGGAACATGGGGATGGCACTGGGGGAGGTGACAATGACACGGGTGTGTCCCCAGCTTCAACCAGCTGGACCTGCCGGCCTACGAGAGCTACGAGAAGCTGCGGCACATGCTGCTGCTGGCCATCCAGGAGTGCTCCGAGGGCTTCGGCCTGGCCTAGGGGGGCCGCGCCGGCCCCCCCGCAGGGGCTCTATAAATATATATATATTTTTTGGTTCCATTGGCTTTTTTTGGTTTGTTTTGTTTTTTTTTTTTTTTCGGGGTTTATTATTTTCTTTTTTTTTTTTTTTTCTCCGGTCCCGGTTTGGGGGGGGTTTTTTGTGCTCTGTTGGAGGGTTGGGGGTTCCCTCCTTAAACCCCCCACCCCTCACCCCCCTCCCCCCGTGTTGGGGGCGGGGATGGTGAAAGGGGGGAGCCCCCTGAAATTATAAATAAGAAGTTCAGCCCCCTCCCCCCACCCCAAAACTGAGAGAAAAAGTTAAAAAAAAAAAAAAGGAATAAAAAAGTGCACTCTTGGTAAGGGCAGTCCCGGTCGTTCTTGGAGGGAGGGGTGGGCTTGGCCGCCATCTTGGGTGTGGCGGGGGGGGAGGGAGTGGAGGCTGGCCGCCATTTTGGGTGTGGCGGGCCGATACTCGCGCGGGGCCGCCATGTTGGATGTGGCACTAAGGGCGGGGTTTGCTGCTGTCCGCCATCTTGAGCGTGGCCGTGTCGCTATGGCCGCCATGTGGAGTGTGGCGCGTGGGCCACATTGGGGGGGGGGGGGGGGTGTGGATGTCGCCGGATGGTGGCCGCCATCTTGGCGTGGGGGGCGCCATATTGAGTGGGGCTGGTGGCCGCCATGTTGGGCGCTGCCGCCGCGTTGCGACGTCTTTTCGCCGCGCCGGAAGTGGCGTCATTGCACGGCGCCAAGGATCCCCGGCGGCGTGGGAGCCGCAGCCATGACCCGGTCCCGTGAGTTCAGGGAGGCACCGGGAGGGCTCGGGGGGCTCTGGGGACCCTCCCCGCACTCACCCCGCCCCTCCCTGCAGGGCGACAGGTGGAGAAGTCCCGGAAGAAGCGCGTCCAGGTGAGCCCGAGCCGGGCGGGTTTGGGGGTGCAGCCCTTGTGACCCCCCTATGTGTGAGCCCCCTCACCCGGGCTGTCCCCGTGTCACCCCCGCGTTGTCCCCAGGCCCAGCGCGCCCGTGTCGGGATCAAGAAGGACCCGGGGGTGCCGCAGCTCGGTCGCTTCGCCGCCTTCGCGGAGCAGCAGCGCAAGACCCGGCAGAGACGGGTGAGGAACCCGGGGGACGTTTTGGGGGTGACCCCGCGGGGGGAGTTTGGGGTTGTCCTTCAGATGTAACCGTGGGAGGGATTCTGGGGTTCCCCGGGGTATTTTGGGGTGTCCCTGCCAAATCTGAGCACAGGAGGATTTTGGAGCGTTCCTCCCATCGTGACCCCGGCGGGGAATTTTGGGGTCCCCCCTCAAGTACAAACTTGGGGGGGCTGTGTGGGGTCACCCCTCCCAGTCTGATTCCAGGGGGGGTTTGGGGTCTGATCCCGGGGGGGTTTGGGTCTGACCCCCCTGTGTCCCACAGCCACTGAAGGGGCAGCAGCGCTCACACCTGGCCGTGCACCTGGCGGATGCTCTGCAGCGACAGCAGCGCTTCCAGAGCCAGGTGGGGCTGGGGACGCCCGGGGGGGGCTCCCTAAAGAGTGGGGGGCTTCCCAAGGAATGGGGGGCTCTCTAAAGAGGGGGGGGCTTCCTAAGAGGAGAGCATTCCCCTGCGAGTGAGGGGCTCCCCCTGGAAGGGAGAGGGGATTCCCCACACACAGGGGGCTCCCCCCAGAATTTGGGGGGCTCCCCAGGGTTGTCCCCCCATCCTGGGGGGGTCCTCCTAACACAGGTGCCCCCAGGAGAAGGAAGAGGAGGATGAGGAGCCCCCGCAGCCCCCCCAGGACGAGGCCTCGCTGCGCCACTTCGGGCGGGAGCTGCGCAAGGTCGGTGCCGCAGGGGTGGGGTGGGGGGGGTTTTTGGGGGGTCTTTCTTTTTCCCCCAGCTGAACCCCGACTCTGGCAGGTGCTGACGGCGGCTGACGTGGTGCTGGAGGTGCTGGATGCCCGCGACCCCCAGGGCTGCCGCAGCCCCCGGCTCGAGGGGGCCCTGCGGCCCCAGCAGCGCCTCGTGCTCGTCCTCAACAAGATCGGTGAGGGGGGCAGGGGTGTGGATCTGGGGGTCCCAGCGTGGATTTGAGGGGGGTCCCCTGTCCCCCCACAGCCCCTGAGGACACCCCTGTGTGTGTCCCCCCCCTACACAGACCTGGTGCCGCGGGACGTGGTGGCCGCGTGGCTGAAGCACCTGCGGAACGAGTTCCCCGCCGTGGCCTTCAAGGCGTGCACGCAGCAGCAGAGCCAGAACCTGGTGGGTGCTTGGGGAGGGGTCTGGGGGGGATCAGGGCTGGGGGTCCCCCCCTGACCCCGCCTGTGCCCCCACAGAAGCAGAGCCGGATGCCGGCGGATGTGGCCCCCAAGGATGTTCTGGCTGGGGGGGCCTGCGTGGGGGCCGAGAACCTCCTGCACATCCTGAGGAACTACGGGCGCTGCGGGGAGGGCAGGAGCTCCATCACCGTGGGGGTCGTGGGTGAGGGGCTGGGGGGGCCACGGGGGGGGGCTGGGGGGCACATGGGGGGAGGGGGATGGGGTGGAGTGGGGGGGCTGTGAAAGGGAGGATTGGGGTGTGAGAGAGGGTTTGGGGGGCAGGGGGAACATGGGGGGCTGTGAAAGGGAGGGTTGGGGTGTGAGGGGGGGTTTGGGGGATGAGTGAGAGGCTGTGAAATGGAGGGTGGGGGGTTTGGGGGGGGGTTTGGGGGTTGAGGGGGGCTGTGAAATGAAGGGTTGGGGTGTGAGGGGGGATTTGGGGCTGGGGGACTGGGGGTTATGGGGGGCTGTGAAATGGAGGATTGAGGTGTGAGGGGGGTTTGGGGGGTTGTGAAATGGAGGGTTGGGGTGTGAGGGGGGTTTGGGGGTTGAGGGGGGCTGTGAAATGCAGGGTTGGGGTGTGAGGGGGGTTTGGGGGGTTGTGAAATGGAGGGTTGGGGTGTGAGGGGGGTTTGGGGGGTTGAGGGTTGAGGGGGGCTGTGAAATGGAGGGTTGGGGTGTGAGGGGGGTTTGGGGGGCTGTGAAATGGAGGATTGGGGTGTGAGGGGGGTTTGGGGGGTTGTGAAATGGAGGATTGGGGTGTGAGGGGGTTTGGGGGTTGAGGGGGGCTGTGAAATGGAGGATTGGGGTGTGAGGGGGGATTTGGGACTGGGGGACTGGGGGTTATGGGGGGCTGTGAAATGGAGGATTGGGGTGTGAGGGGGGGTTTGGGGGTTGAGGGGGGCTGTGAAATGGAGGATTGGGGTGTGAGGGGGGTTTGGGGGGTTGTGAAATGGAGGGTTGGGGTGTGAGGGGGGTTTGGGGGTTGAGGGAGGAGGGGGGTGTACAGGGGACATGGGGGCCTGTGAAATGCAGAGGTGCAATGAGTGAGTGGGGCTGGGGGCTTTGAGGGGCAGTGGGGGGGGGTTGGGGTTGATTACAAGGCTGTGGAATAAGTGAGTGGGGTCCGGGGGCTTTAGGGGGACAGTTGGGGGGCTGAGGTTGAATGGGGGCTGGGTTTTGGGGCCCCCCCTGACTCGAAGCCCTTCCCCAGGGTACCCCAACGTGGGCAAGAGCAGCCTCATCAACAGCCTCAAGCGCAGCCGCGCCTGCGGGGTGGGCGCCATGCCCGGGGTCACCAGGTGAGCCCACCTGGGCTGGGGTCACCTGCATGGGGTGGGGGGGCTGTGGGGGGAGGCTGGGTTCACCCTGCCCAGCTGTGGGTGTGGCACAGACCCCGCCCAGCTGTGCAGTGGGTGTGGCACAGACCCCGCCCAGCTGTGCCGTGGGTGTGGCACAGACCCCACCCAGCTGTGCAGTGGGTGTGGCACAGACCCCGCCCAGCTGTGCCGTGGGTGTGGCACAGACCCCGCCCAGCTGTGCAGTGGGTGTGGCACAGACCCCGCCCAGCTGTGCAGTAGGTGTGGCACAGACCCTGCCCAGCTGTGGTGGATGTGGCACAGACCCCGCCCAGGTTCAGTGGGTGTGGCACAGACCCCGCCCAGCTGTGCAGTGGGTGTGGCACAGACCCCGCCCAGCTGTGCAGTGGGTGTGGCACAGACCCCGCCCAGCTGTGCCGTGGGTGTGGCACAGACCCCACCCAGCTGTGCAGTAGGTGTGGCACAGACCCCACCCAGCTGTGCAGTGGGTGTGGCACAGACCCCGCCCAGCTGTGCAGTAGGTGTGGCACAGACCCCGCCCAGCTGTGCAGTGGGTGTGGCACAGACCCCGCCCAGCTGTGCAGTAGGTGTGGCACAGACCCTGCCCAGCTGTGGTGGATGTGGCACAGACCCCGCCCAGGTTCAGTGGGTGTGGCACAGACCCCGCCCAGCTGTGGTGGGTGTGGCACAGAGCCCGC
The DNA here is from genome assembly GCF_012460135.2 of Molothrus ater. NCBI lineage: Eukaryota > Metazoa > Chordata > Aves > Passeriformes > Icteridae > Molothrus > Molothrus ater. Next base: position 154,175 of record NW_023416561.1, on the reverse strand, counting down.
CCAGCTGTGCAGTGGGTGTGGCACAGACCCTGCCCAGCTGTGCCCTGGGTGTGGCACAGACCCCACCCAGCTGTGGTGGATGTGGCACAGACCCCGCCCAGCTGTGGTAGGTGTGGCACAGACCCCGCCCAGCTGTGGTGGATGTGGCACAGACCCCGCCCAGCTGTGCAGTGGGTGTGGCACAGACCCTGCCCAGCTGTGCAGTGGGTGTGGCACAGACCCCGCCCAGGTTCAGTGGGTGTGGCACAGACCCCACCCAGCTGTGGTGGGTGTGGCACAGACCCCACCCAGCTGTGCCGTGGGTGTGGCACAGACCCCACCCAGCTGTGCAGTGGGTGTGGCACTCAGTCCCCACCCCCAGGTGCCTGCAGGCCGTGCAGCTGGACGGGCACATTCGGCTCCTGGACTGTCCGGGGGTGGTGCTGGACTCTGGGGACCCCCCGGCTGCCGCCCCCCTCAGGGGGGCCCTGGCCCCACAGCGCCTGCGGGACCCCCTGAGCCCCGCCTGCGCCATCCTGCGCCGCTGCCCCCCCCAGCAGGTAATGGGGAACCCCGGGGGGGGAGTGTGGGGGGCCCCCCTCCCCATGGCAATGTCCTGAATTTGAGGGGGACCCCGTTTTTCCAGCTGCATCAGCAGATTTAGCTCTCAGCTCTTTGGGGGAATCGGTGACCCCCAAAACTGGAATTAAGGGGGGGCTCAACATTGGGGGTGCCCACCCTGCGCCCCTCTTCAAGAGTACCCATGCTGTGCCCCTAACCAGGGGGAGGGGAGCTTATTTTAGGGGGACCCCCCCACCCCACTTTGGGCATTTTCAGCCCATTTTGGCTACTGAGAGGGGGGCAGGGTGACCGTCCCCGGTGTGTCCATCCCCCCCAAACCCCTCTGTGTCCATCCCCCCAAACCCCTCTGTGTCCATCCCCCCAAACCCCTCTGTGTCCATCCCCCCAAACCCCTCTGTGTCCATCCCCCCCAAACCCCTCTGTGTCCATCCCCCCAAACCCCTCTGTGTCCATCCCCCCAAACCCCTCTGTGTCCCCCCACAGCTCAGCCAGTTTTATGGGGTGCCCCCTTGCAGTTCCTGGCTCACCTGGCCTGCTGGCAAGGCAACGTTCCCAATTTTGGGGGGGACCCCATTTTTCCAGCTCAGCTCTTAGAGGGATTCAGTGACCCCCAAAATTGGGATTAAGGTGGGGGCTCAACATTGTGGAGGAGTGCAGATTATTTCAGGGACACCCCCCACCCCACTTTGGGCATTTTCAGCCCATTTTGGCCATCGGGATGGGGACAGGGTGACAGCCCCTGGTGTCCCCCCCCCCAGCTGAGCCAGCTCTATGGGGTGACCCCCTGCAGCAACGTTCCCAATTTGGGGGGGACCCCATTTTTCCAGCTTTAGGGGGGATTCAGTGACCCTCAAAATGGGGAGTGGAGGTTCCTTCAGGGGGACCCTGCCCCACTTTGGGCATTTTCAGCCATTGAGATGGGGACAGGGTGACAGCCCCCCCCGGTGTGCCCACCCCCCCCAGACCCCTGTGTGTGTCCCCCCCCCAGCTGAGGCAGCTCTATGGGGTGACCCCCCTGCAGCAACATTCCCAATTTGGGGGCACCCCATTTTTCCAGCTTTGGGGGGGATTCAGTGACCCCCAAAATCGGGATTAAGGGTGGGGGGGGGTCAACACTGGGGCTGCCCACTCACCAGGGGGAGTGGAGATTATTTCAGGGACACCCCCTGCCCCACTTTGGGCATTTTCAGCCATCGGGATGGGGACAGGGTGACAGCCCCTGGTGTGCCCACCCCAGCTGAGGCAGCTCTATGGGGTGACCCCCCTGCAGCAACATTCCCAATTTGGGGGCACCCCATTTTTCCAGCTTTGGGGGGGATTCAGTGACCCCCAAAATCGGGATTAAGGGTGGGGGGGGGTCAACACTGGGGCTGCCCACTCACCAGGGGGAGTGGAGGTTACTTCAGGGACACCCCGTGCCCCACTTTGGGCATTTTCAGCCCATTTTGGCCATCGGGATGGGGACAGGGTGACAGCTCCCGGTGTGCCCACCCCCCCCAAACCTCTCTGTGTCCCCCCCCAGCTGAGCCAGCTCTATGGGGTGCCCCCCTGCAGTGACCCCCTGCAGTTCCTGGCCCACCTGGCCCGGCGGCAGGGCCGGCTCCGCCCGGGGGGGCTCCCGGACGCCCACGCTGCCGCCACGGCCCTGCTGCGCGACTGGACCAGGTCTGGGAGGGACAGGGACCCTCTGGGGCGGGGTCCCCACACCCTGAGCCCGGTTCTGGGGGGCTGGGAGGGGTTTCCACACCCTGAGCCCCTTTTTTGGGGGGTTGGGAGGGGTTTCCACACCCTGAGCCCTTTTTTGGGGGGTTGGGAGGGGTTTCCACACCCTGAGCCCTTTTTTGGGGGGCTGGGAGGGGTTTCCACACCCTGAGCCCCTTTTTTGGGTGGGTGGAAGGGTCTTCCCACACCTTGAACTGAGGGGTTTGGGAGGGGTTTCCACACGCTGAGCCCCTTTTTTTGGGGGACTGGGAGGGGTCTTCCCACACCCTGAGCCCATTTCTAGGGGGTTGGGGAGGGTTCTCCACACCCTGAGCCCCTTTTTTGGGGGGTTGGGAGGGCTCTTCCCACACCCTGAACCTGTTTCTGAGGGGTTGGGAGGGGTCTTCCCACACCCTGAACCCTCTTTTAGGGGTTTGGGAGGGGTTTCTTCACCCTCACCCCCTTTTTTGGGTGGGTGGAAGGGTCTTCCCACACCCTGAACCTGTTTCTGAGGGGGTTGGGGAAGGTTTTCCACACCCTGAACCTGTTTCTAGGGGTTTCAGAGGGGTTTCTTCATCCTGACCCCTCTTTTAGGGGGCTGGGAGGGGTCTTCCCACACCCGGAGCCCATTTCTGGGGGTTTGGGAGGGGTTTCCACACCCTGAGCCCCTTTTTTGGGTGGGTGCAAGGGTCTTCCCACACCCTCACCCCTTTTTGGAAGGGCTGGGGGTGGGTTTCCTACTCTGACCCCCTTTTTTGGGGGGCTGGGAGGGGCCTTCCCACACCCTGAACCTGTTCCTGAGGGGTTGGGGAGGGTTCTCCACACCCTGATCCCCTTTTTTGAGGGGTTGGGAGGGCTCTTCCCACACCTTGAACCTGTTTCTGAGGGGTTTGGGAGGGGTTTCCACATGCTGAGCCCCTTTTTTTGGGGGACTGGGAGGGGTTTCCTCACCCTGACCCATTTTTTTGGGTGGGTGGAGGGGTCTTCCCACACCCTCCCCCTTTTTTGGAGGGATGAGGAGGGTACCCATACACCCTGACATCATTTTGGGTACAGGAGGGGCTTTTCCACAAGGTGTAACCCCATTTTATGGGGGGCTACAAGGTCTCCCTGTGTCCTGACCCCTTTTCTGGGGACAAGAGGGGTTTTCCCACATTTTCTGAGCCCTTTGTTGTGAACCAAAGGGGTTTTTTCAGACCCTGGGACCCCTTTCTGGGGGGCTGTGGGATCTCCCACGCATCTTGACTCCCCTTTTTCAGGCTTCTGAGCTGTTCTTTCATACCCTGTGATTCTCTTTTTGGGGACTGGAGGCATCTTTTGACCCCGTTACCCCATTTGGGAGGGGCTGCAGGGTCCCCCCCCATACCCTGAGCTCTGTTTTTGGGGACAGGAGGGGTCTCCCCACACCCTGATCCCCCTTTTTTTCCCCACAGTGGGAAGATCACCTACTACACCCACCCCCCCAAATCTCAGGGGGTGCAGCTCGAGGCCCAAATCCTGCCAGAGCTGGGGCCAGCGCTGGACCTGGAGGCTCTGGAACGGGGCGATGCCGAGGCCCTGGCAGGTGAGAAACACCTGAACCCTCCCATCCCTCCTCGGGGACCCCCCAAAACTCACCTGGACCCCCCCCCCACAGCTGTCCCAGTGACGGTGACAGGGCTCGAGCTGTCCCCAGAGGAGGAAGGGGAAGAAGCCATGGAGGACAGCAGTGGCGACCTGGAGGTGGGAAGGGATTTGCTGAGGTTGGGGGAGGTTTTGGGGGGGTTTTTGGGTTAAATATTTGACCCCCCCCCCGCAGTTTGGCACGATGACAGTGGAGCTGAAGCCCCGGGTGAAGTCGGGGGGCACTGGGGGGGAGCCGGTGCCCCGAGCCCCCAGCCTGGAGGAGGTGGCTGCGCTCCCCCCTCTGTTCCAGGGGCAGGGGCTGCAGGCAGCTGGGAAAAAGAGGAAAAAACTGCAAAAAAGAGCACGTAAGTGAAGACACCCCCTTTTTTCCTGACCCCTCCAAACCTCTCTGACCGCCTCCCTTCACATTCCTGATCACCCCCCGTCCCACAGAGAAAATTGCCACGAAGCTGTCGGAGACGTTGGAGGCGGCCATGCAGTTTTGAGGCATCTACAAATTAAATAAAAAATATTATATTTAATTGAGAAGTGGTTAAAAAAGCTCAATTTTAGAAAATAGAAGAGCTCGGGGAACAGGGGTGCTGTCGGTGTGGTTTGAGGGGGTCTCTTAAGTAGGAGGTTGAAATGTGGAGGTTTTTGGGGGTCCCCCATGTCCCTGTGGGGGTTTTGGAGGGGGCAAGTGGGGTTGTAGAGCCCCCCCTATGATAGAGGGTACCCTGTTTTTACAGCTGACTCAGCAGATTTAATGCTCTGCCACTTAATGAACCTCAAAATTGTGGTCAAGGGGAGTGCTCAGCATTGGGGCTGCACCCCATTATTGAGAGCACTCCACCTCCACAGCCTCTCTAATCCCTAAAGCACCCAATGCCCCACTCTGACACTGTATGAGCCCCCCAACCCTACAGAGCACCCCAAAAACCACTTTGAACACACCCCAAACACTTCCTGAGGTCCCACACCTCCCCAAAACCCCCTTGTTCACCCCCAAAAAGGCACAGGGTGCCTCCCCAAGCTATCAGCCTTACCCCTCACAGCAGCCTCAGCTGTTCATGTGAGTTTGAGCACCTCATATAAAGGTTTCCTCGGGATTTTGGGGTGCCCCCAATATCCCATTGCTGGGCTGAGGGTAGGTACGGGCACCAAGCTCCCCTCAGCCTCCGCCGCCATTTTGCCACCTGCGGGAAGGGCCCTGGCAGTGCGTTACAGGTGGTGGTGGCCACACAGGTGCTTCCAATAACGACTGTTAAGGCCAAGGGAGGGGCCAAATGCACCACTGAGAGTCATTTTTGGGGTGTTCTGCGGTTTTTTTTCCACCGCTTTGCCACCATTTCGCCGCCGTGAGGGGGGCGGGGGGGGCGAGGGGGGGGCGCGCGCGAGACTTTTCCCGCCTTTTTCGCCACCTGATGGGAGGGGGGGGGGGTTGGAGCGCGAGACTAGTCTGGCGGGCACTAGGGGGCGGGGCCAGGTCCGCATATCGGCCAATCGCGGCGCGGCGATGGGTTGGTGGGCGGGGCGAGCGGGGGCTGGACCAATGGGAAGCGGGGCTGGCGCGGGGGGAGGGGTCGGTGGCGGATGTGGGCGGGGCCAGCGCAGTCGCCGTCGGAGCGCGGTCGTGGGCGGTTCGTGGCCGGGCCTTAGAGAGAATTTCTGCGGCCTTGCTGAGGGTGGGACGCTGTGGGCGGCCTTAGAGGTTCTCCCGTCGCGGTTTTAGCCCGCCCGGTGCTTGTTTTCCTCTCAGAACCGCTGTGAGAAATGTCGCAGCGGAAGCGCAGCAAAGGGCTCGGCTGCTCTCAGGTGAGAAGCTGCTCCCCCCACACCCCCGTTCTCCCCTCATTTACTCTCCCATTCTCCCCTTCTCGTTTTTTGTCCTTTATCTATCATCAAATTGCCTCCTTTCTCCTGGTTTTCCACTCAGATGACCGATGGGGAGGATGATATCATCCCGACCCAGGTGGAGCGGCACTCCCAGGACCGGGTGAACCAGAAGGTGGATTGAGGTGATCCCCTCTCTACCCTCCCCAGGATTTCTGAGTCTGCATTATTTTGATATTAGCCCGCTCTGTGCCTTCCTTGCTCATTCCCCCACAGGTGAGTGAGCTGGTGCAGTTCCTGCTTGTGAAGGACCAGAAGAAAATTCCTATCAAAAGGGCAGGTACGTTTAGGGGAATCCCTTTCCTCGGTGTTTAAAGCTTTTCTGGGTGCTCCAGGCTCTCTCAGCGTTCCCTGCCTGTTTTTTGCAGACATGCTGAAGAATGTAATTCGAGAATACAGGAATGCCTACGCAGAAATTGTCAGAAGGGCTGACAGGATCTTGCAGGAGGTGGGGAAAGCACGGAAGGGGGGAAGGTTTTGAGGGGAGAGACCTGGTGGATTAATTAATTAATTAATTAATTAACCCTTTTTCTCCTGCAGGTGTTCGGGCTGCAGCTGGTGGAGATCGACACCAAACGTCACATTTATATTCTTATTAATAACCTGCCCCACGCTGAGGGCCAACACCTGTGCAGGTGAGAGGGGGACCTGGGTGACTCGAGCCCCATCAGGGTGTCCCCCCCAACACGGGTGACACCCCAGTGTCACCCACAGGGGCAAGGAGAAGGAGGAGATGGGGCTCCTCTTGGTCATCCTCAGCTTCATCTTCATGAAGGGCAACTCAGTCAAAGACAGTGAGTTCTCCCCCAAACCCCCCCTCACTGTACCCCCACTTTTCTTTCTCACTGACACCCCATTTTCCAGGTGCTTTGTGGGAATTCCTGCATTTGCTCCGTGTGTACCCAGGGTAGGATATGGGGACACACAGGGACGGGGTGGGGGACGCTCAGTGCCACCCCTCACTATCCCCCCTACCCCATCCTCAGGAAGCAGCACAGCGTGTTTGGGGACGTCAGGAAGCTGGTGACAGAGGAGTTTGTGAGGCAGAAGTGAGTTGGAAGGTCCTGGGGAGGGGAAAGGGATCATTTTGGGGGGGTTTCACCCCATCCCTCCCTCCCCTCCCTCCCTCCCTCCCTCCCGGTGTGCCCAGAGCAGCCTCAGCACCAGCTTGGCCGGGCTGTTTATACCACACCGCAGAGCAAAACCTGCAGCCCCAACACCCCGTGCCTTAAAAGGTCCCTCACGGGGTCAGGGGAGAGCTGGACACCCCCTCTGTGCACCCCAAAACCTGCTGGGCTACCTGGAGACCACCCCCATCCCCTCTGCAGGTACCTGGAGACCACCCCCATCCCCCTGACGGACCCCCCAGAATTCAAATTCCAGTGGGGACCACGGGCAGAGAAAGAAACCTCCAAGAAGGACGTGCTGAACTTTGTGGCCAAGGTGAGTCCACGTTTTTTGGGGGGCTCTGTCTCTGAGTTTTGGGGGGGGCTCAATTTGATGCCCCCTCCCCTTATTTTTCTCCCACTCCTCAGATGCAGGGCAAGGACCCCGCATTTTGGGCGAGCCAGTACAGCGAGGCTGAGGCCAACCAAGCCACCACCTGACCCCCCCCAAAAAAATAAAATCACCCCCCCTGTTGGTGTGCAGCCCCCCCAAAATGTCCAGACTGGGTTGTACAAGGTTTAATTTTGGGGTGGGGGCTCCCCTTTTCCCCAGGGGGACCCCTCAAAAGTGCTCGGGGACGGTGTTGAGGGCGTCGGCCGCGGTGCGGTTGATGTCGACGTTCTGTGGGGTGAAAATGTGGGGTCTTGGGGGATCTTCCCAAAATTTAACCCCCTCCTCAGTTATTTAGGGGGGGTTATTGAGGTCTGCACCCTCTTTTTGGGGGGGATTTGGGGAGAGGGGCTCTCACCTGGGGTCGGGCCCGGTGGGTGTTCACGGCCTCGATGTTGAGGAAGATGGACTCGACCTCACAGCCTGGGCCAGGGCAGGAAGGGAGAGTTTGGGGGGATTGTCCCCATTTTGGGGAGGGACACGGTGGGGGACAATCCCTTTTTGGAGGGAATTGTCCCCATTTTGGGGAGGGACACAGTGGGGGACAATCCCTTTTTGGGGGGAATTGTCCCCATTTTGGGTAGGACACAGTGGGGACAATCCCTTTTTGGGGGGAATTGTCCCCATTTGCTGGGAGGAACACAAATCCCCTTTTTGGGAGGAACTGTCCCCATTTTGGGGTGGGACACAGGGGACACAGTGGGAATGTCCCCATTTTGGGGTGGGGGACAGTCCCTTTTTGGAGGGATTGTCCCCAATTCTGGAAGGGACACAAATCCTCTTTTTGGGGGGAATTGTCCCAATTTTGGGGTGGAACACAGTGGGGACAATCCCTTTTTGGGAGGAATTGTCCCCATTTGCTGGGAGGAACACAAATCCCCTTTTGGGGGGGAACTGTCCCCATTTTGGGGTGAGGGACAGTCCCTATTTTGGGGGGAACTGTCCCCATTTTGGGGGGAACTGTCCCCATTTTGGGGTGGGACACAAGGGACACAGTGGGAATGTCCCCAATTTGGGGTGGGGGACAGTCCCTTTTTGGAGGGATTGTCCCCAATTCTGGAAGGAACACAGATCCTCTTTTGGGGGGAATTGTCCCCATTTTGGGGAGGGACACAAATCCCCATTTTTGGGAGGAATTGTCCCCGTTTTGGGGTGGGATACAAATCCCCTTTTTGGGAGGAATTGTCCCCAGTTCTGGAAGGGACACAAATCCCATTTTTGGGAGGAATTGTCCCCATTTTGGGTGGGACACAAATCCCCGTTTTGGGAGGAATTGTCCCCAAATCTGGGGGGTCACGCTCCCATTTTTGGGGTGACACTCACCATAAGCCACCGGGGTCAGCTTCAGCACCGTGTGCAGGGGACACTTGAGGTAGGGCAGCTCATCTGGGCCAGGGGTTTAACAAAAACCAGGTGGGCACAGCAGCTCTGGGCCGTCCCCAAGGTGTCCCCAAGGTGTCCCCAAGGTGTCCCCAAGGCCTCACCTGCGCTCTTGTCCAGGAAATAAGCCAGCAAGCAGCGCATGACAGCCTGGTGGCACACCACCAGAACGTTCTCCTGCCGCTCCAGCTCCATGATCACCGGCTCCAGCCGCTGCACCAGGTCCTCGTAGGACTGGGGAGGGGGTTCAGGGGGTCCCCAGGCTCTTTTTGGGGGGGTTTTGGGGGTTTTTTTGGGGGGGGATTTTGGGGGGTACCTCGCCTTTGGGGTAGCGGTAGCGGTATTTGTCCTGGTCGCGCAGCGCCAGCTCCTTGGGGTAACGCTCCTGGATCTCCTCGTAGGTCATCTCCTCACACACGCCCTGAGGGACAGGGGCTCGTGGGGACCTCAAATGGCACCAAAAGGACCCCAAGTGACCCCAAACTGGCCCCGAAATTACCACAAATGGCACCAAAATTACCCCAAACGGCCCCAGAATTACCCCAAACAGCCCCAAATGTCCCAAAATGACCCCAGATTGCCTCAAATGAATTTCAGTGGCCCCAAATGACCCCAAATGGATTTCAGTGGCCCCAAATGGATTTCAGTGGCCCCAAAATGACCCCAGATTCCTCAAATGAATTTCAGTGGCCCCAAATGGCCCCAAATGGATTTCAGTGGCCCCAAAATGACCCCAAATTACCCCTAATGAATTTCAGCGGCCCCAAATGGATTTCAGTGACCCAAAATGGATTTCAGTGACCCCAAAATGACCCCAGATGAATTTCAGTGACCCCAAATGACCCCAAATGGATTTCAGTGACCTCAAATGGATTCCAGTGACCCCAAATACCCCAAATGGATTTCATTCATTCCAAATGGATACCAGTGACCCCAAATAAATTTCAGCAACCCCAAATTGATTTCAGTGACCCCAAATGGCCCCAAATCCATTCCAGTGACCCCAGACAAATTCCAGAGACCCCCTAAATGACGCCAAATAAATTCCAGTGACTCCAAATCCAGCAACCCCAAAACGACCCCAAATGAATTCCAGCAGCCCCTAAATGACCCCAAGTGGATTCCAGCAGCCCCTAAACGACCCCAAACCCATTCCAGCGCCCCCGGACCCATGAGTGGCTCACGGCGTCGATCTCGTTGAGCGCCTTCCACTGCTCGTAGGGCACGCCCAGCGCCTCGGCCGTCTGGATCGTTCTCTTCATGTGGCTCGTCCACACCTTCAGCTCGGGGATGTTCTGGCTGCGGATGAACCGCGACAGCGCCTGCGCGTACTGCGGGGGGGCGGGGACAGGGGCGTGGCCTTTCCTGTCCGTCCGTCCCGCTGGGCACAGCCCGCGCCCCGTAGTAGGGAGTGTGGGTTAAGCCACGCCCCCTTTGTGGGTGTGGTTTGGTTTGTTGGCTCCGCCTTGCGGTGCTGGTGGGTGTGGCCTCGTGTAGCACCGCCCCCACAGGTCACCTGTCCCAGCTGGTGGCTGATGGGATGTCCCTGTGTCCCCCAGGTGTGTCCCCCAGGTGTGTCCCTGTGTCCCTGCACACCTGGCTGTCACCTCACCTGTTGCCCACGAGGGGACATCCCCACATCCCCCAGGTGTGTCCCCACAAGGTGACCTGGCTCTGACCCCACCAGGTACCCATGTGGGGATGTCCCTGTGTCCCCAGGTGTGTCCCTCACACCTGGCTGTGACCTCACCTGCTGTCCCCGGGGTGACAGGCCGAGTCGCCGCCGATGCGGCCGCGCAGGTTGAGCTGGCTCTGACCCCACCTGTTCCCCATGAGGGGACATCCCCCAGGTGTGTCCCTCACACCTGGCTGTCACCTCATCTGTTGCCCACGAGGGGACATTCCCATGTCCTCCAGGTGTGTCCCCACAAGGTGACTCATCTCTGGCCCCACCTGTTGCCCACGAGGGGACATCCCCACATCCCCCAGGTGTGTCCCCACAAGGTGACCTGGCTCTGACCCCACCTGGTGGCTGTGATGGGATGTCCCTGTGTCCCCCAGGTGTGTCCCTGCACACCTGGCTGTGACCTCACCTGCTGCCCCCGGGGTGACAGGGCCGAGTCGCCGCCGATGCGGCCGCGCAGGTTGAGCTGGCTCTGACCCCACCTGTTCCCCATGTGGGGATGTCCCTGTGTCCCCCAGGTGTGTCCCTCACACCTGGCTGTGACCTCACCTGCTGTCCCCGGGGTGACAGGGCCGAGTTGCCGCCGATGCGGCCGCGCAGGTTGAGCTGGCTCTGACCCCCTGAACCCCACCTGACGGGTGTTTGGGGGTGTCCCCCAGGTGTGTCCCCACAAGGTGACCTCACCTGCTGTCCCCGGGGTGACAGGGCCGAGTCCCCCCCGATGCGGCCGCGCAGGTTGAGCTGGCTCTCGCCGTGGCGGCTCAGGTAGATGGTCCTGGGCGTGACGTGGATGTTCATCAGGTAATAGACGGTGCGGCTCTGCACGTGGCCCTGCACGCGGTTGGCCAGGTAGCGCAGCCCCACGTCGAAAATCTTGATGTAGGACAGAGCACTGAGGGGGTTTGGCAAAACAAAATCAATCCATCAATAAAAATCAAATAAAAAATTAAAATAAAAAATGAAAATGAATAAGAAAAATTAAATAATAAAAATAATAAAATAAAGAATAAAATAGAGAATAAATAAATAAGAAATTAAATAACATTTTTAAAATTAAAAATAAAAATCAAAAATTAAAAAAAATCCATAAAATAAAGATTTTTAAAATCAAAAGAAAAAAAATAAATCCAAAAAAATCAATAAAGTAAAAATAAATTTAAAAAGAAAAATTTTAAAAATTATTAATTAATAATTAATTAATTAATTAATTAAAAAATAAAAAATAAAATAAAAATAAGAATAAAATAAAAAATAAAAATTAAAAAAAAATTAAATTAAAAAAATTAAAAAATAAAATTAAATTGTCAGAATTCAGGATGTCCCCCAGGACCTTCCTAGAGACCACCAGGTAGCGCAGCCCCACGTCAAAAATCTTGATGTAGGACAGAGCACTGAGGGGGTTTGGGGGGGGTAAGAATTGATAAAATCAGTTAATTACAAAACAAAATCCAAAAAATCAAAAAAAATCAAATTAAAATTAAAATGAATAAGAAAAATTATATAATAAAAATAATGAAATAAAGGAAAAAATAAAATAAATAATAAAATAAATAAGAAATAAAATAAAAATTCTAAAAATTAAAAATTAAAAATAATATTTTTAAATCAATAAAATATTTTAAAAATCAAAATAAAAAATAAAATTAAAAAATCAATAAAATAAAAATAAATTTTAAAAAATTTAAAAAGTAAAAAAATAAAATCAAATAAAAAATTTAGAAAGGAAAAAATATAAATTTTAAAAGAAAAATTTAAAAAATAAATTTAAAAAATAAAATCAAATAAATAAAAAAAATTTAAAAGTAGAAAATAAGAATAAAATTAAAAATTTTTAAAAAATTTAAAATTTAAAAAAAATAAAATAAAAAAAAAACCTAAAAATAAAAAAATAAATGAAATTGTCAGAATTCAGGATGTCCCCCAGGACCTTCCCAGAGCCCGCCAGGCAGCGCAGCCCCACGTTGAAAATCTTGATGTAGGCACAGCCCACTGAGGGGGTTTGGGGCAGTGAGGAGTCATAAAATCCGTCCCATCCATTTTTGATTTTCTCCCAGAGCCCAGAGCCATCCTGGGGTGTTTTGGGGCTGTCACCTGTCCAGCTCGTCGTCCAGGGGCTCGTAGGTGGCCTTGTAGCACTCGATGCGCTGCAGGAAATCGGCCACGGCCTCGTCCTGCCCGCGGCCCCGGTAATCGGGGCTGCTCAGCTTCACTTGCTGCAGCGGCGGCGGGAGGAAGAGGGGTTTGGGGGGGCACGGGTGGGTGCAGGGGAGCACAGGTGGGTGCAGGTGGGCACAGGTGGGTGCAGGGGAGCACAGGTGGGTGCAGGTGGGCACAGGTGGGTGCAGGGGAGCACAGGTGGGCGCAGGTGGGTACACACAGGTGGGTGCAGGGGAGCACAGGTGGATGCAGGTGGGCGCAGGTGGGTTCAGGTGGGTGCAGGTGGGTTCAGGTGGGTGCAGGTGGGTGCAGGTGGGTTCAGGTGGGTGCAGGTGGGCACAGGTGGGTTCAGGTGGGGACAGGTGGGTTCAGGTGGGTGCAGGTGGGCACAGGTGGGTTCAGGTGGGCACAGGTGGGTGCAGGGGAGCACAGGTGGGTGCAGGGGAGCACAGGTGGGTTCAGGTGGGCACAGGTGGGTGCAGGTGGGGCACAGGTGGCTCCAAGTGGGTTCAGGTGGGTGCAGGTGGGCACAGGTGGGTGCAGGTGGGCGCAGGTGGGCACAGGTGGGTTCAGGTGGGTGCAGGGGAGCACAGGTGGGTGCAGGTGGGTACAGGTGGCTCCAAGTGGGTTCAGGTGGGGGCAGGTGGGGATAGGGGGGCACAGGTGGGTGCAGGTGGGCACAGGTGGGTTCAGGTGGGTGCAGGGGAGCACAGGTGTCTCCAAGTGGGTTCAGGTGGGTGCAGGTGGGTACACACAGGTGGGTGCAGGTGGGCACAGGTGGGTGCAGGTGGGGATAGGGGGGTGCAGGTGGGTTCAGGTGGGCACAGGTGGGTGCAGGTGGAGATAGGGGGGCACAGGTGGGTTCAGGTGGGTGCAGGTGGGTTCAGGTGGGGATAGGGGGGCACAGATGGGTGCAGGTGGGCACAGGTGGGTGCAGGTGGGCACAGGTGGCTCCAAGTGGGTTCAGGTGGGCACAGGTGGGTGCAGGTGGGTACACACAGGTGGGTGCAGGTGGGCGCAGGTGGGTGCAGGTGGGGATAGGGGGGTGCAGGTGGGTTCAGGTGGGTGCAGGTGGAGATAGGGGGGCTCAGGTGGGTCCAGGTGGGGGCAGGTGGGGATAGGGGGGCACAGGTGGGTGCAGGTGGGCACAGGTGGGTTCAGGTGGGGATAGGGGGGGACAGGTGGGTGCAGGTGGGCACAGGTGGCTCCAAGTGGGTTCAGGTGGGTGCAGGTGGGTGCAGGTGGAGATAGGGGGGCTCAGGTGGGGGCAGGTGGGTCCAAACAGGTCCTTGTTGTCACCTCCCAGCCACAACTGTCACCCTCAGGTCCTTGTTGTCACCTCCATGTCCCAGCTGTCACCCTCAGGCACCAGTTGTCACCTCATGGCTTCAGCTGTCGCCTCCAGGCCTCAATTGTCACCTCCCAGCACCAGCTGTCACCTCCAGGTCCTTGTTGTCACCTCCAGATCCCAGTTGTCACCTTCAGGCCTCAATTGTCATTTCCCAGCTCCAGTTGTCACCTCCATGTCCCTGTTGTCACCCCCAGGCCTCAGTTGTGCCCTCCCAGCCCCAGCTGTCACCTCCATGCCCCCGTTGTCACCTCCAGGCCTCAATTTTAATTTCCCGGCTCCAGTTGGCACCTCCAGGTCCCCGCTGTCATCTCCAGGCCTCAATTGTCACCTTCAGGCCTCAGTTGCCACCTCCAGGCCTCAGTTGTCACCTCCAGGCCTCAATTGTCACCTCCAGGTCCCTGTTGTCACCTCCAGGCCTCAATTGTCACCTCCGTGTCCCATTGTCACAGCCCAGGGTCTCACCTTGATGTTCTCCTCGATGATGGTGGGGTCGTCACAGATGGACTCCACAAACAGGACCTGGGGGTGGGGGAGGACAGGTGACACCCCCAAATCGGTGCCACCACCCTGATGTGACACCCCCAAACCGTCACCCACCCATGCTGTGGCACCCATGGTGCCACCACCCCCCCAAAATCCCTCACGACCCCCTCAAATTTCCTCACGACCCCCCCAGAAATTCCTCACGACCCCCCCAAAATCCCCCAGAACCCCCCCAAATTCCTCATGAAACCCCCAAAACTCCTCACGACCCCCCCCCAAAAATTCCACAAATTTCCTCACGACCCTCCCAAAATTCCTTATGACCCCCTCAAAATTCCCCCCCCAAATTCCTCACGACCCCCCCAAAAAATTCTTCAAAATTCCTCCTGACCCTTTCTAAATCCCTCAAGAGCCCCCCAAAACTCCTCACGACCCCCCAAAACTCCTCAAGACCCCCCCAAAACTCCGCACGGGCCCCCAAAAATTCATCAAGACCCCCCCAAAATTCCTTACGACCCCCCCCAAAACTCCTCACGACCCCCCAAAAATTCCTCAAAATTCCTCACGACCCTCCCAAAACCCCTCAGGACCCCCCCAAAAACCCCTCAAGACCCCCCCAAATTCTTAACCACCCCCCAAAATTCCTCAAGACCCTCCCAAAATTGCTCCCAAATTCCTCAACACCCCCACAAAATCCCTCACGATCCCCCCCAAAACTCCTCACGACCCCCCAAAAATTCCTCAAAATCCCTCCTGACCCTCTCTAAATCCCTCATGATCCCCCAAAATTCCTCAAGGTCCCCCCAAAAATTCTTCACTATTCCCCCCAAAACCCCCCCGGACCCCCCAAAATCCCCCCGGACCCCCCAAATCCCACCTTGTACCCGTTTTCCTTGGCGAACTCCAGGATCACCTCCCGCCGCTCCCGCGTGGTGTTGGTGGCATCAAAAACCTTTTTTGGGAAAAAATTGGGGGGACAAATTTGAAACCTCCCCCCCCACACAAATATTTTGGGGTGAAATTCGCCCGTTAAGGGGTTAATTTTTAATTATTTTAATTATTTTTTTAATTTGGGGAGGGGTCTCTCACCGCCACCTGCCCCTCCTCAGAGCTCAGGTAGGTTCGCACGTCCTTCAGCGCAGCCAGAGCGCAGTGCCTGGAAATTTTGGGGGGTTCAGCTCCGAAAATTCCCCTAAAAAAAAAAAAACCCAAAATCCCCCCCCCCCCAAAAAAAATTTCCC
>NW_023416561.1:0-138062 GCF_012460135.2 Molothrus ater | reverse complement strand
ACCCCGAAATGATCCCCCAAAAGCCCAAATGGGCCCTCCCAGTGCTCCCAGTGCTCCCAGTTCCTCCCGTTCCCCCCAGTTCCTCCCAGTGCTCCCAGTTCAACTGCTGGGCCAGTTTGGCACCCCCAAATCCCCCCTGAACCATCCCCAAAGTCACCCCCAATTCCCATTGAATTCCCCTCAAACACCCCCAGGACTCCCCAAATACCCCCCCAAAAACCCCAATTGGGCCCTCCCAGTGCTCCCAGTTCCTCCCAGTTCTCCCAGTTCCTCCCAGTTCCTCCCAGTTCACCTGCTGGGCCAGTTTAGCACCCCAAATCCCTCCTGAATCCCCCTCAAACAGCCCTGGACCCCCGAAATGATCCCCCAAAAGCCCAAATGGCCCTCCCACTGTTCCCAGTTCCTCCCAGTGCTCCCAGTTCCTCCCAGTGCTCCCAGTGCCTCCAGTTCACTGCCGGGCCAGTTTGGCACCCCCAAATCCCTGAACTCCCCTCAAACACCCCCAGGACTCCCTAAATACCCCCCCAAAAACCCCAAATTGCCCCCTCCCAGTGCTCCCAGTTCCCCCCAGTGCTCCCAGTTCCTTCCAGTGCTCCCAGTTCACCTGCTGGGCCAGTTTAGCACCCTCAAATCCCCCCTGAACCATGCCCAAAGTCACCCCCAAATCCCCATGAACTCCTCTCAAACACCCCCAGGACTCCCTAAATACCCCCCCAAAAAACCCCAAATGGGCCCTCCCAGTGTTCCCAGTTCCTCCCAGTGTTCCCAGTTCCCCCCAGTGTTCCCAGTTCCTCCCAGTTCCTCCCAGTTCACCTGCTGGGCCAGTTTGGCACCCCCAAATCCCCGCTGACCATCCCAACCACCCCCAAATCCCATTGAATTCCCCTCAAACACCCCCAGGACCCCCTAAATACACCCCCAAAAACCCCAATTGCCCCCTCCCAGTGCTCCCAGTTTCTCCCAGTTCACCTGCTGGGCCAGTTTAGCACCCCCAAATCCCCGCTGACCATCCCGACCACCCCCAAATCCCATTGAATTCCCCTCAAACACCCCCAGGACCCCCTAAATACCCCCCCAAAAAACCCCAAATCGCCCCTCCCAGTGCTCCCAGTTCCTCCCAGTTCCCCCCAGTTCCTCCCAGTTCCTCCCAGTTCACCTGCTGGGCCAGTTTGGCAGCGGCTGCCGCCAGCCCGGTCTCCACCGAGGCCACGCGCGTCCCCTCCCGCACCGGGCGGCTCTGCCGGGGCAGCGACGGCGTCACCCGGGCTGGGGACACCCCAAAATCAGACACGGAACAGGGGGGACACCCCAAAATCAGACAGGGAACAAGGAACACCCCAAAATCAGGCATGGAACAGGGGACACCCCAAAATCAGACACGGAACAGGGGGGACACCCCAAAATCGGACAGGGAACAGGGGGGACACCCCAAAATCGGACACAGAACAGGGGACACCCCAAAATCAGAGCACAGATTAAGAGGGACACCCCAAAATCAAGACACCAAAAGAGGGGACACCCCAAAATCAGGCACTAAACAAAGGGGGACACCCCAAAATCAGACACTGAGCAAACCTAACCCAGGCCCTGTCCCAGGGACCCCCCCAAAACCCCCTCAAGTCCCCCCAAAATCCACGAATGTCCCCCCAAACCTTTGGGGCTCCAGGGGGCGTCGTCCGTCACCTTCTTCTTTTTGGGGAGCGATTTTAGGGCAGGGTCGTCCTCGTCGGACTCCAGGGAGGGATAAACTGAGGGGGGGGAAGGAAAAAAGGGGTTCAGGGGGGTCTGGGGGGCGGATTTGGGGTGATCTGGGGTCGTTTTGGGGTGTTTATGGGGTGTTTCATGATGGTTATGAGCGGTCTGGGGGGATTTTTGGGGTGTTTTTGGGTTATTTTTGGGGTGTTTTTGGGCTAACACTCACTGTACTGAGCATCCTTGAAGCAGGGGCGGTTTTGGGGTATTTTTGGGCTATTTTTGGGGTGTTTTTGGGTTATTTTTGGGGTGTTTTTGGGACATTTTGGGCTAACACTCACTGTACTCAGCATCCTTGAAGCAGGGCGGTTTTGGGGTATTTTTGGGCTATTTTTGGGCTATTTTTGGGGTGGTTTTGGGGTCACTCACTGTACTCAGCATCCTTGAAGCAGGGTGGTTTTGGGGTGTTTTTGGGCTATTTTTGGGCTGTTTTTGGGCTGTTTTTGGGGTCACTCACTGTACTCAGCATCCTTGAAGCAGGGCGGTTTTGGGGTGTTTTTGGGCTGTTTTTGGGGTGTTTTTGGGGTGTTTTTGGGCTATTTTTGGGCTATTTTTAGGATGTTTTTGGGGTCACACTCACTGTACTCAGCATCCTTGAAGCAGGGTGGTTTTGGGGTGTTTTTGGGCTGGTTTTGGGCTGTTTTTGGGCTAACACTCACTGTACTCAGCATCCTTGAAGCAGGCCCCCAGGCTGTCCTGCTCGTCCAGGCTCCCCTCGCCCTCGCTGTCGGTGCTCCGGGGGGCGGGGGGGGCTCTGCGGGCTCCCCCAGAGCCCCCGGGACCCCCCCTCTCGCTGCCCCCGCCCCCTGCCCACCAGTTTGGGGGTCCCAGGGGGGTCCCCGCGGGCAGGTTGGCCATGCAGAGCATGCCCTGGATGGCCTCGCGCGTGCTGGGGGAGGCAGGGGCCTCGCTGTGGGGGAAAACGGGGAGAAAAGGGGAAAAATTGGGGTTTGGGGAGGGGTCCTGGCATGTTTGGGATCCTCACATTGAGGAGAGACAGCCCCAAAAGGAGATGGAGAGGGGCAAAGCCACAGAAATGACCCCCAGAACTCCCCAGGGATGCAAATAACCCTCAAAACCCAGCCCAGGACCCCAAATAACCCTCAAAACCCAGCCCAGGACCCCAAATAATCCCAAAACCCAATCCAGGACCCCAAATAACCCTCAAAACCCAACCCAGGACCCCCAAATAATCCCCAAAATCCAATCCAGGACCCCCAAATAACCCCAAAATCCAACCCAGGATCCCCAATAACCCCAAAATCCAACCCAGGATCCCAATAACCCCAAAATACAACCCAGGACCCCAAATAACCCCAAAACCCAACCCAGGATCCCCAATAACCCCAAAACCCAACCCAGGACCCCAAATAATCCCAAAACCCAACCCAGGACCCCAAATAATCCCCAAAACCCAACCCAGGATCCCCAATAACCCCAAAATCCAACCAGGACCCCGAATAATCCCAAAATCCAACCCAGGACCCCCAATAACCCCAAAATCCAACCCAGGACCCCAAATAACCCCAAAATCCGACCCAGGATCCCCAATAACCCCAAAATCCAACCCAGGACCCCAAATAATCCCAAAACCCCAAAACCCAGGACCCCCTCCCCAAAAACACCTGGTGACCCCCCCAAAAAGCCCCCCCCCAGATCCCTGGGGACCCCCAAAATCAGCCCAGTCCCCCCTCAGAGCTCCCCAGACCCCGAAACCCAACCCCAGCCCTCCCTAAACACTTGGGGACCCCCCCAAAATCCCCCCCTCAAATCCCTCCCCCGGCCCTGGGGACCCCCAAAACCCGACCCACGACCCCCCAAAAGACCCCCGGGGACCCCCGAAACCCAACCCCAGCCCCCCAAAATCCTGCAGGGATCCCTCCCAGAGCCCTCAGAGCCAGGCCAGCCCCCCCCCCCCCCCCCTCAGAGACCCCCCCAAACCTGAGCTGGGGGTACTCGGAGCCCCCCACTTGCCGGCTGGCCTTGAGCAGGTCCAGGATCCCAGCGCTGCCCCCCCGCGCCCCCCTCGTCCTCCTCGTCCGTGGTGTAATCCTCCTGGGGGGCAGGGGGTCAGAAACACCCCCAAAACACCCCAAAAACACCCCAAAACCACCCCACAAACCAGCCCAGTCCATGGTATAATCCTCCTGGGGGGCAGGGGGTCAGAAACATCCAAAATACCCCAAAAAATACCCCAAAAATACCCCAAAAACCAGCCCAGTCCGTGGTGTAATCCTCCTGGGGGGCAGGGGGTCAGAAACACCCCAAAATACCAAAAAAATACCCCAAAATACCCCAAAAATACCCCAAAACCCAACCCAGTCCGTGGTGTAATCCTCCTGGGGGACAGGGGGTCAGAAACATCCAAAACCACCCCAAAAATACCCCAAAAACACCCCAAAATACCCCAAAACCACCCCAAAAACCAGCCCAGTACATGGTATAATCCTCCTGGGGGGCAGGGGGTCAGAAACATCCAAAAACACCCCAAAATACCCCAAAATACCCCAAAATACCCCAAAATACCCCAAAAACACCCCAGAAACCACCCCAGTCCATGGTGTAATCCTCCTGGGGGTATGGGGTCAGAAACACCCCAAAAACACCCCAAAAATACCCCAAAATACCAAAAAATACCCCAAAAATACCCCAAAACCACCCCAAAATACCCCAAAATACCCCAAAAACCAGCCCCAGTCCATGGTGTAATCCTCCTGGGGGACAGGGAGTCAGAAACATCCAAAAATACCCCAAAATACCCCAAAATACCCCAAAAATACCCCTAAACCACCCCAAAAATACCCCAAAACCACCCCAAAAACCAGCCCAGTCCATGGTGTAATCCACCTGGGGGACAGGGGGTCAGAAACACCCCAAAATACCCCAAAATACCCCAAAAATACCCCCAAACCCACCCCAGTCCATAGTATAATCCTCCTGGGGGGCAGGGGGGTCAGAAACACCCCAAAATACCCCAAAAATACCCCAAAAAGATTCCCAAAACCACCCCAAAAATGTCCCAAAGTATCCAAAAATAATCAAAAAGACCCCAAACAATATTTAAAAAAAAAATCCCAAAATACCCCAAAAACCACCCCAAAAAATGTCCCAAAGTATCCAAAAATAATCAAAAATACCCCAAAAAATATCCCAAAATTAAAAAAAATTCCAAAATACCCCAAAATCCACCCCAGCCTGTGGTTTAATCCTTCTGGGGGCACAGGGTCAGAAACACCCCAAAATTACCCCAAAAACCACCCCAAAAAATGTCCCAAAGTATCCAAAAATAATCAAAAATATCCCCAAAAATATCCCAAAATTTAAAAAAAATCCCAAAATACCCCAAAATCCACCCCAGCCTGTGGTTTAATCCTCTTGGGGACAGGGGGTCAGAAACACCCCTCAATCCCCATTTTTGGGGTGCACCCCAATCCCCGTTTTTGGGGTGTCCCCCCAAAACTCCCATGAATCCTCCCCAAAACCTCGATGAATCCCCCCCTGGGACAGCCCCAGTTCCCTTAGGGACCCCCAAAATGCCCCAGGACACCCCCAGTTCCCTTAGGGACCCCCAAAATGCCCCAGGACAAACCCCCAGACCCCTCGATGTCGAAGTCGACCTCGCCCGGCTCCCGCACCCGGTTGGGGTCAGAGCAGGGCTTGGCCCGGGGCAGCTTTCGGGGGGAGCCCTGGGGACACCCCAAAAACGGATTGGGGTCACCCCAAAATGGGATTGGGGTCACCCCAGAATGGGATTGGGGTCAGCCCAAAAACGGGATTGGGGTCAGCCCAAAATGGGATTGGGGACAACCCAGAAATGGGATTGGGGTCACCCCAAAATGGGATTGGGGCGACCCCAAAAATGGGGTTGGGGACAGCCCAAAATGGGATTGGGGCGACCCCAAAAATGGGGTTGGGGACAGCCCAGAAATGGGATTGGGGACACCCCAAAAATGGGATTGGGGTCACCCCAAAATGGGATTGGGGACAGCCCAAAAATGGGATTGGGGTCACCTCAAAACGGGATTGGGGACAGCCCAAAATGGGGATTGGGGACACCCCAAAATGGGATTGGGGCGACCCCAAAATGGGGATTGGGGACAACCCAAAAACGGGATGGGGTCACCCCAGAAATGGGACTGGGGACAGCCCAAAATGGGGATTGGGGCGACCCCAAAAATGGGATTGGGATCACCACAAAATGGGGACTGGGGACAGCCCAAAATGGGATTGGGGTCACCCCAAAAACGGGATTGGGGACAGCCCAAAATGAATTGGGACAGCCAAAACGGGATTGGGGACAGCCCAAAAATGGGGATTGGGGACACCCCAAAAACGGGATTGGGGTCACCCCAAAACGGGATTGGGGACAGCCCAAAAATGGGGATTGGGGTCACCCAAAAACGGATTGGGGACAGCCCAAAAACGGGATTGGGGGGAAGCCCAAAATGGGATTGGGGACAGCCCAAAATGGGGATTGGGGTCACCCCAGAAATGGGACTGGGGTCACCCCAGAAATGGGATTGGGGCGACCCCAAAAACGGGATTGGGGACAGCCCAAAAACGGGATTGGGGACACCCTAAAAAGGGATTGGGGTAACCCCAGAAATGGGATTGGGGACAGCCCAGAAATGGGATTGGGGCGACCCAAAAATTGGATTGGGGTCACCACAAAATGGGATTGGGGACAGCCCAAAAATGGGATTGGGGACACCTCGGAAATGGGACTGGGGATTGGGGTCACCCCAAAAACGGGATTGGGGAAGGGTTGGGGATGTTTTGGGGATGTTTTGGGGATGTTTTGGGGATGTTTTGGGGATGTTTTGGGGATGTTTTGGGGATGTTTAGGTCCCAGTTTTGGGATGTTTTAGGGCTTTGAGGGTTTTGGGGGCTGTTTTAGGGTGTTTTGGGGTTGTTTTGGGGTCACGTTTGGGGTGTTTTGGGGATGTTTTTGGGGATGTTTGGGGCTGGTTTTGGGGATATTTTTGGGGATGTTTGGGATTGTTTTGGGGATGTTTGGGGCCGTTTTTGGGGATGTTTCTGGGGGTGTTTCTGGGGTACCCACGGGGCAGGCAGTGTGGTGTTTTTGGGGATGTTTGGGGCCGGTTTTTGGGATGTTTCTGGGGATGTTTCTGGGGATGTTTTTGGGGATGTTTGGGGCCGTTTTGGGGATATTTTTGGGATGTTTGGGGCTGTTTTTGGGATGTTTTTGGGGATGTTGGGGATGTTTGGGGCCGTTTTTGGGGATGTTTTTGGGGATGTTTTTGGGGATGTTTTGGGGATGTTTTTGGGACGTTTCGGGCCGGTTTTTGGGGATGTTTTTGGGGCCGTTTTTGGGGTGTTTTGGGGTGTTTCAGGGGTACCCACAGGGCAGGCAGTGTGGTGTTTTTGGGGATGTTTGGGGCTGTTTTTGGGGATGTTTTTGGGGATGTTTTTGGGGATGTTTGGGGCGTTTTTGGGATGTTTGGGGATGTTTTTGGGGACATTTGGGGCCGTTTTTGGGGTGTTTCTGGGGTGTTTCTGGGGTACCCACGGGGCAGGCAGTGTGGTGTTTTTGGGGCTGTTTTTGGGGATATTTTTGGGGATGTTTGGGGATGTTTTTGGGGATGTTTTTGGGGATGTTTTTGGGATATTTTTGGGGATGTTTTTGGGTTGATGGGATGTTTTGGGGATGTTTTGTGGATGTTTGGAGCTGGTTTTGGGGATGTTTTTGGGGATGTTTGGGGCCGTTTTGGGGGTGTTTCTGGGGTGTTTCAGGGGTACCCACGGGGCAGGCGGCGCGGGCCCCGCCGCGGGGGGGTCTCATCGATCTGCAGCTCCTCCTCCGAGTCCAGGTCCAGGGGGAGCTGGGGGGGGAGCGGGGGGGATGGGGGCGGCCGGGACCCCCAGAGCCCCCCAGGGCGGCTGCAGCGGGGCCTGAGGGGGAGGGGCGTCAGGGGGACCCCCCCGAACCCCAAAACCCATCCCTGAGCCCCCCCCCCCCCCCCAAATCCATCCTGCATCCTCCTGACCCCAAAACCCAACCTGGACCACCCAAACTCCAAAATCCATCTCTGACCTCTGCAAAACCACCCTAGAACCCCCCCATACCCCCCGAACCCCCACAGTGCCCCCCCAAATCCTCCCAGCACCCCAAAACCACCCAGAACCACTCCAGCCCCCCACAACTCCTCTGGGATCCCCATGAGCCCCAAAATCCATCCCAGACCCACCCAAAACCCTCCCAGCACCCCCCAAACCACCCCAGAACACCCCCAGGCCCCCCAAATTCCCCTCCCCTCAAAACCCTTTGGATCCCCCCCAAGTCCCCCCAAACCCCCTTGGGCCTCCCCAAATTCTGTCTGGGACCACCCCAAACCCCCCCAGTGCCCCCCAGTTGCTCACCGAGAGCCCCCATTGGCCAGCAGGATCTGGGGGTCCCCCTCAGAGTCGGGGTCCGTCTCCTCCGGGCTGGAGCTGGGGGGATCAACCTGGGGGGGACACCCCGAGATTTGGGGGCAGGAGACCCCAAATCCACCCCCCATAAATCCACTCCTCCCCCAGTCCCTCCCAGTCCCCCCCAATCCCTCCCAGTTCCCCCCAATCCCTCCCAGTTCCCCCCAGTTCCCCCCAGTTCCCCCCAGTCCCTCCCAGTTCCCCCCAGTTCCCCCCAGTTCCCCCCAGTCCCTCCCAGTTCCCCCCAGTTCCCCCCAGTTCCTCCCAGTCCTCCCCAGTCCCTCCCAGTTCCCCCCAGTTCCTCCCAGTTCCCCCCAGTCCCTCCTCACCTCCTCATCCTCCTCAGGGGGGGCTGGGGGGGGGTTTGGGGTCCCCCCATCGTCGTGAGTGCGGGGAATTGGGGGGGGGCTTGCGGGGCCCCCCCTTTTTGGGGCCTGGGACCCCCCAGGGGGGCCCAAAGGGGGTCCCTGACATCCCCGTGCTCTGCTGGAACAGCTCCTGTAGGGAGGGGATACAGAGCTCCCAGTATGGCCCAGTATGGCCCAGTTCCTCCCAGTAACCCCAAAACCTCCTCAAACCCCTCCCAGTAACCCCAAAACCTCCTCAAAACCCCTCCCAGTAACCCCAAAACCTCCTCAAACCCTTCCCAGTCCCTCCCAGTAACCCCAAAACCCCTCCCAGTCACTCCCAGTAACCCCAAAACCTCCTCAAACCCTTCCCAGTCCCTCCCAGTAACCCCAAAACCCCTCCCAGTCACTCCCAG
Source organism: Molothrus ater (assembly GCF_012460135.2). NCBI lineage: Eukaryota > Metazoa > Chordata > Aves > Passeriformes > Icteridae > Molothrus > Molothrus ater. The sequence goes on along the minus strand of NW_023416561.1, from coordinate 129,115 downwards.
CAACCCCAAAACCTCTCCCAGTCCCCCCCAGTTGCTTCCAGTTCCTCCCCAGTTGCTCCCAGTCCCTTTCCAGCGCACTTCAAATCCCTCCCAGTGCTGCCCAGTTCCTGCCCAGTTGCTCCCAGTGCCCCCCCCCCCCCCAGCTCCAGCCATTCCCAGTCCCTCCCAGTGCTCCCAGTTCACCTCTGCCAGCCGGATCTCCCTGCCCAGCTCCTTGATCAGCTGCCCCGGCCTGACGGTCTCAGGGATCTCCTGCTCGTGCTCTGCCAGGACCTGGGGGTGAAAGGGTTAAAATGGGGGAGACCCCAAACCTTTCCCCCCAAAAACTTCCACCCCTGGGACCCCCCAAAATTCCCCAGACCCCACCCCCAAATCCCCTCTAAGCCCCTCACATCCCTTCCCAACCCTCCCAAACCACCCCCCCAGGGCCCCAAAATCCCCTGGAGCTCCCCAAAATCCCTTTGAACCTTCATAAAATCCCTTTGGAGCTCCCAAAATCCCTTTGAACCTTCATAAAATCCCTTTGAACCCCCCCAAAATCTGTCAGGAGCAACAAAATCCCTCAGAGCTCCAAAAAATCCCTTTGAACACCCTCAAAATCCCTCAGAGCTCCCCAAAACCCTTTGAGCCACCCCAATCCCTCTGGAACCCCCCCAAAATCTGTCAGGAGCGACAAAATCCCTCAGAGCTCCAAAAAATCCCTTTGAACACCCTCAAATCCCGCTAGAACCCCCCAAAATCTGTCACAACTGACAAAATCCCCTGGAGCTCCCAAAATCCTTTGAATATTCATAAAATCCCTCTGGAACCCCCCCAAAATCTGTCAGGGAGCAACAAAATGCCTCAGAGCTCCAAAAAATCCCTTTGAACACCCTCAAAACCCTTTGGAGCTCCCAAAATCCCTTTGAACACCCTCAAAATCCCTTTGAGCCACCCCAATCCCTCTGGAACCCCCCAAAATCTGTCACAACTGACAAAATCCCTGGAGCACCCCAAAATCCTTTGAATATTCATAAAATCCCTCTGGAACCCCCCAAATTCTGTCAGGAGCGACAAAATCCCTCAGAGCTCCCCAAAATCCCTTTGAACACCCTCAAATCCCTTTGAGCCACCCCAAATCCCTCTGGAACCCCCAAAATCTGTCAGGACTGACAAAATCCCTCAGAGCTCCCCAAAATCCCTTTGAGGCCCCCTCAAATCCCGCTAGAACCCCCCAAAATCCCTCTGGAAACCCCCCAAAATCTGTCAGGAGCAACAAAAACCCTCAGAGCTCCACAAAATCCCTTTCAACACCCACAAAATCCTTTTGGAGCTCACAAAATCCCTTTGAGCCCCCCCAAAATCCATTGGGACCAACAAAATCCTTCAGGATCCCACCAAAATCCCTTTGGACCTCTCAAAATCCCTTTGAAGCCCCCCCCAAAACCCCTCAGGACCCCCCAAAAACCCCTCAGGACCCTCCAAAATCCCTTTGAGCTCCCCAAAATTCCTTTGGACTCCTCAAAATCCTTTTAAGCTGCCCAAAACCCCTCAGGACCCCCCCAAAATCCCTTTGAGCCGCCCCCCAAAATTCCTCTGGACCCCCCCAAATCCCTTTTAAGCCCCCCAAAACCCCTCAGGACCCCCCCAAAACCCCTCAGGACCCCCCCAAACCTCTCGGCGGGTCCAGGCTCGGAAGGCCCCGGTCAGGGCTCGGGCTCCCAGCACCAAATAGGCCGCGGGGTGCCGGCGGTTCTCCCGCAGCCCTGCACCCCAAAAACGCCAGATTGGGATGGGAAGCACAGAGCCAGGGTGGGAAACTCAGGGGGACCCCAAAATTCAGCGTGGGAAATTCAGGGATACCCCAAAAAACCCAAATTGGGATGGGAACCACAGAGCCAGGGTGGGAAACTCAGGGGGACCCCAAAAATGGGATGGGAAACCCCAAAAACCCCAAATTGGGATGGGAAGCACAGAGCCAGGGTGGGAAACTCAGGGGGACCCCAAAAATGGGATGGGAAATTCAGGGAAACCCCAAAAACCCCAGATTGGGATGGGAAGCACAGAGCCAGAGTGGGAACCCCAGGGACACCCCAAAAATGAGGATGACACTCCCACAGAGCCCTCTACAGGGAGATTTTGGGGATCCCCGGGTGGGTTTAGGGACCCCCGGGTGGGTTTAGGGACCCCCCCCAGATGGGCTTAAACTGCCCCAGATAGATTTAGAGCCCCCCCAAAATGGGTTTAGAGCCCCCCCGAAATGGGTTTAGAGCCCCCCCAAAATGGGTTTAGAGCCCCCTCAGTTGGGTTTAGAGCCCCCTCAGTTGGGTTTAAACCCCCCTAGAGAGACTTTGAGGCCCCCCCAGGTGGTTTAAACCCCCTCAGGTGGGTTCTAAATCACCCCAGGTCTGTTCCCAGCCCCCCCAGGTGGGTTTTAAACCCCTTCAAGTGGGTTCCCAGCCCACCCAGAGAGGTTTTAAACCCCCCCAGGTGGGTTCTAAATCACCCCAGGTGTGTTTAACCCCCCCTCAGGTGGGTTTTAACTCCCCCAGGTGGGTTTAAACCCCTCCCAGGTGGGTTCCCAGCCCACCCAGAGAGGCTTTAAGCACCCCCAGGTGGATTTTAACCCCCCCAGGTGGGTTCCCAGCCCCCCCAGGTGTGTTTTAACCCCCCCACGTGGGTTCTAAATCCCCTCAGGTGGGTTTAAACCCCTTCAAGTGGGTTCCCAGCCCCCCCCCAGGTGGGTTCTAACCCCCCCCTCGGTGGCTTCCCAGACCCCCAAGTGGGTTTAAACCCCTTCAGGTGGGTTCTAAACCCCTCAAGTGGGTTCCCAGCCCACCCAGAGAGGTTTTAAGCACCCCCAGGTGGGTTCTAAATCACCCCCCAGGTGTGTTCCTAATCACCCCAGGTGTGTTTAAACCCCCTCAGGTGGGTTTAAACCCCTTCAGATGGGTTCTAAATCACCCCCAGGTGGATTTTAAACCCCCCCCCCAAGTGTGTTTAAACCCCCCCAGGTGCATTCTAACCCCCCCAGGTGTGTTCTAACCCCCCCCAAGTGTGTTTAAAGCCCCCCAGGTGCGTTCTAAACCCTCCCAGGTGTGTTTAAATCCCCCAGGTGTGTTCCCAGATGCGTTCTAACCCCCCCAGGTGTGTTCCCAGCCCCCCCAGGTGTGTTTAAACCCCCCCAGGTGTGTTCCCAGATGTGTTCTAACCCCCCAGGTCTGTTCTAACCCCCCTCAGGTGTGTTCTAACCCCCCCAGGTGTGTTCCCAGCCCCCCCCAAGTGTGTTTAAATCCCCCCAGGTGTGTTTAAACCCCCCCAGGTGCATTCTAACCCCCCCAGGTGCATTCTAACCCCCCCCAGGTGTGTTCTAACCCCCCCCAGGTGTGTTTAAACCCCCCCAGGTGTGTTCCCAGCCCCCCCAGCCCCCCAGGAGGGGCACCCACCTCGGAAGGTGTCCAGCAGGTGCCTCCCCACGTACCAGCAGACGGTCTCGAAATTGGGGAACTTGGCCAGGTCGGGGGTGTTGAGGCGGCGCTGCAGCTCGTACGCCCTGGGGAGGGGGTTTTGGGGGTTTGGGGGGTCAGGAAGGGTTTTGGGGGTTTGGGGGGTCAGGAAGGATTTAGGGAAGGTTTTGGGGGGTCAGGAAGGTGTTTGGGAAGGTTTTGGGGGGTCAGGAAGGATTTTGGGAAGGTTTTTGGGGGGTCAGGAAGGATTTTGGGAGGGTTTTGGGGGGGTCAGGAAGGATTTTGGGGGGTTTTGGGGGGTCAGAAAGGTTTTTGGGGAGTCAGGAAGGTTTTAGGGGGTTTTGGGGGGTCAGGAAGGTTTTTGGGGGGTTTTGGGGGGGTCAGGAAGGATTTTGGGGGCGGTTTTGGGGGGTCAGGAAGGATTTTGGGGCGGTTTTGGGGGGTCAGGAAGGTTTTTGGGAAGGTTTTGGGGGGTCAGGAAGGATTTTGGGGGGGTTTTGGGGGGTCAGGAAGGATTTTGGGAAGGTTTTGGGGGGGCCACGGGCACCCCACAGCACCTGCTGGGCCTGAAACTCTCCCTGCACCCCCAAATTCTCACCCAAACCCCCAAATCTCTCCTTCACCCCCCTCTCAATTTTCCCCCCAAGCCACCCCAAAAAACACCCCCAGAATCCCAAAAACATCCCAAAAAAACCCTTCCAAAACCCCCCCAAGAGCTCCTCCCTGCCCCCCCAAAGTGCCCAAAACCCCCCCAAAACCACCCCAAAACCTGTCCAAAACCCCTAAATCTTCATCGAGCCCCCCCAAAGGACACCCCCAAAACCCTCAAAGCCCCCCCAAACCTTTTCAAAGCCCCCAAATCCTCAGCCAGCCCCCCAAAGGACACCCCCAAAACCCCTAAAGCCCCTCCAAGCACCCCCAAACTCCCCCAAAACCTTCTCAAAACCCCCAAACTCTCACCCAGCCCCCCCAAAGGACACCCCCAAAACCCTCAAAGCCCCCCCAAACCTGTCCAAATCCCCAAACCCTCACCCAGCCCCCCCAAATTCTCCCAAAGACACCCCCAAAACCCTCAAAGCCCCTCCAAGCACCCCCAAACTGCCCAAAACCTCCCCAAACTCCCCCAAAACATTCTCAAAACCCCCAAACCCTCACCCAGCCCCCCCAAACCCTCCAAAAGACACCCCCAAAACCCTCAAAGCCCCCCTAAACCTTTTCAAAACCCCCAAACCTTCACCCAGCCCCCCAAACTCTCCCAAAGACACCCCCAAAACCCTCAAAGCCCCTCCAAGCCCCCCCAAATCCTCAGCCAGTCCCCCAAACTCTCCCAAAGGACACCCCCAAAACCCCAAAGGCCTTCCAAGCCCCCCCAAACTCCCCCAAAACCTTCTCAAAACCCCAAACTCTCACCCAGCCCCCCCAAAGGACACCCCCAAAACCCTCAAAGCCCCTCCAAGCACCCCCAAAGTGCCCAAAACCTTCTCAAAACCCCCAAACCCTCAGCCAGCCCCCCAAAGGACACCCCCCAAACCCTCAAAGCCCCTCCACGCACCCCCAAACTGCCCAAAACAACCCCCAAACTCCCCCAGACCTTTTCAAAACCCCCAAACCCTCACCCAGCTCCCCAAACTCCCCCAAAAGATAACCCCAAAACCCTCAAAGCCCCTCCAAGCCCCCCCAAAGTGCCCAAAACCACCCCTAAACTCCCCCAAACCTGTCCAAAACTCCTAAATCCTCATCGAGCCCCCCAAAGGACACCCCCAAAACCCTCAAAGCCCCTCCACGCACCCCCAAAGTGCCCAAAACCACCCCCAAACTCCCCCCAAACCTGTTCAAAACCCCCAAACCCTCACCCAGCCCCCCCAAATTCTCCCAAAGGACCCCCCCAAAGCCCCCCAAGCCCCCCCAGAGCTCCCCAGCCCCAGCCCACCGGAGCTGCATGCCGATGTTGAGGCTGTGCAGGAAGTGCCCCCCGAAGGCCAGCGAGTCCACGGGGGTGAGCACGGCGTGGATCCAGCCTGGGGACAGACACGGGCAACTGGGAGCACTGGGAGCACTGGGAGGGGGCACTGGGAGCACTGGGAGCACTGGGAGCACTGGGATGGGGCACTGGGGGCACTGGGAGCACTGGGAGCACTGGGAGGGGGCACTGGGAGCACTGGGAGCACTGGGACAGGGCACTGGGAGCACTGGGATGGGGCACTGGGGGCACTGGGAGCACTGGGATGGGGCACTGGGGGCACTGGGAGCACTGGGATGGGGCACTGGGAGCACTGGGATGAGGCACTAGGATTCACTGGGAGCACTGGGAGCACTGGGAGGGGGCACTGGGAGCACTGGGATTCACTAGGATGGAGCACTGGGATGGGGCACTGGGATGCACTGGGAGCACTGGGATGCACTGGGATGGGGCACTGGGAGCACTGGGAGCACTGGGACAGGGCACTGGGAGCACTGGGATTCACTGGGACGGGGCACTGGGAGCACTGGGATGGGGCACTGGGATGCACTGGGAGCACTGGGATGGGGCACTGGGAGCACTGGGATGGGGCACTGGGAGCACTGGGGTTCACTGGGATGCACTGGGAGCACTGGGATGCACTGGGATGCACTGGGATGCACTGGGAGCACTGGGATGCACTGGGAGCACTGGGATGGGGCACTGGGAGCACTGGGAGCACTGGGAGCACTGGGATGGAGCACTGGGATGGAGCACTGGGACAGGGCACTGGGAGCACTGGGAGCACTGGGGTTCACTGGGATGCACTGGGAGCACTGGGAAGGGAGCAGGGGCTTGCTGGGGATTGTGAGGGAAGCTTTGGGGTTACTGGGAGTTACTGGGAGCCCCCCAGTCTGCCCCCACCAGGAGACGTTAGGGGGGTCCCCAAGGCCACCAAACGCTCACCTGGGTGACACAGGTGACACTTGGGGGTGTTTGTCCCTGGCACAGGTGACACTGGGGGCACATTTGGGGGTCTGGCCCTGCCACAGGTGACACTAAAGGGCTCTGTCCCTTGCACAGGTGACACTGGGGTGTGTTTGGGGTCTGGTACAGGTGACACAGGTGACACTGGGGGTGTGTTTGGGGTTCTGTCCCTTGCACAGGTGACACTGGGGTGTGTTTGGGGGTCTGACCCTGGCACAGGTGACACAGGTGACACTGGGGGTGTGTTTGGGGTTCTGTCCCTTGCACAGGTGACACTGGGGTGTGTTTGGGGTTCTGTCCCTTGCACAGGTGACACTGGGGGTGTGTTTGGGGTCTGACACAGGTGTCCCCGCGCTTGTGCCCAGGTGTCCCCGAGCCCCCCCTCACCTGTGGGGATGAAGAGGGTCTGGCACAGGTGACACTTGGGTCACATTTGGGGGTCTGGCCCTGGCACAGATGACACTGGGGTGTGTTTGAGGGGGTCTGACCCTGGCACAGGTGACACAGGTGACACTGCAGGTGTGTTTGGGGTCTGGCACAGGTGACACTGCAGGTGTGTTTGGGGTCTGGCACAGGTGGCACAGGTGACACTGCAGGTGTGTTTGGGGTCTTGCACAGGTGACACTGCAGGTGTGTTTGGGGCTCTGTCCCTTGCACAGGTGACACTGGGGGTGTGTTTGGGGTCTGGCACAGGTGACACTGCAGGTGTGTTTGGGGTCTGGCACAGGTGACACTGCAGGTGTGTTTGGGGTCTGGCACAGGTGGCACAGGTGACACTGGGGTGTGTTTGGGGTCTGGCACAGGTGACACAGGTGACACTGTGGGTGTGTTTGGGGCTCTGTCCCTTGCACAGGTGACACTGGGGGATGTGTTTGGGGTCTGACACAGGTGTCCCCGCGCTTGTGCCCAGGTGTCCCCAAGCCCCCCTCACCTGTGGGGATGAAGAGGGTCTGGCCCTGGCGCAGGTGGCACCGGAAGCACCGATCCACCTGGTCCCCGAAGAAGAGCTCGGGCTGGTTCCGGGAGCTGCTCCAGGCCTCGAACAGCGCCAGGTTGGCGGCCGAGGGACGCGCCAGGTAAAAGATCTGCTCGCCCTGGGGCACAGGTGAGGGGGCACACGCGGGACAGGTAAGAGCCCCAGGTTTCATTCCCCCAAAAATCCCCCAAACGCCCTCAAAAATCCCCCAAACGCCCTCAAAAATGCCCCAAACGCCCCCAGAGCCCTGGAGGATGTCCCCTCATATCCTGAGCACGTGGTACCAGGCCAAGGTGCCTCCACAGCTGGTGTGGAAGTCGCTGTAGCCACACACCACCAGCCCCAAATCCCCTACAAATGCCCCCAAATCCCCTACAAATGCCCCCAAATCCGCTACAAATGCCCCCAAATCCCCTATAACTGTCCCCAAATCCCCTACAAATGCCCCCAAATCCCTTATAACTGCCCCCAAATCCCCTACAACTGCCCCCAAATCCCCTACAAAGGCCCCCAAATCCCCTATAACTGTCCCCAAATCCCCTATAACGGCCCCCAAATCCCCTACAACTGCCCCCAAATCCCCTACAAATGCCCTCAAATCCCCTACAAATGCCCCCAAATCCCCTATAACTGCCCCCAAATCCCCTACAACACCCCCCTTGTACCCTGAGCACGTGGTACCAAGCCAAGGTGCCTCCACAGCTGATGTGGAAGTCGCTGTATCCACACACCCCCAGCCCAAAATCCCCTACAACTGCCCCCAAATCCCCTACAAATGCCCCCAAATCCCCTACAAATGTCCCCAAATCCCCTACAACAGCCCCCAAATCCCCTATAATTCCCCCCAAATCCCCTACAGACCCCCCTCGTACCCTGAGCACGTGGTACCAGGCCAAGGTGCCTCCACAGCTGGTGTGGAAGTCGCTGTATCCACACACCCCCAGCCCCAGTTCCCCTATAACTCCCCCCAAATCCCCTATAACTCCCCCCAAATCCCCTACAACAGCCCCCAAATCCCCTATAACTGCCCCCAAATCCCCTAGAGACCCCCCTCGTACCCTGAGCACGTGGTACCAGGCCGAGGTGCCCCCGCAGTCGATGTGGAAGTCGCTGTAGCTGTCCTTGGCCCCCATCAGGCAGAATTTCTGCACGCTCGGCCGCTCCCGCGCCGACTCCCCCGGCCACAGGTTCTCCACCCACGAGAGCTTCCGCACGATCCGCGGCGTCTGCACCAGGTTCGACAGCCTGGGGCGCCCCAAAAAACGGGGCTCAGGGGCTGGGGGACCCCCCCATGGGGCACGGGGGACACCGGGGGGGAGAGGATGCAGTGGGAGATGGCGGGGAGGGGCAGGGTCTGGGGTATTGGGGGTGCTTGGGGAGAGGAGGATTTGGGATTTTGGGGGTGCTTGGGAGGAGGGTCTGGGGTTTTGGGGGTGCTTGGGGAGAGGAGGATTTGGGATTTTGGGGGGCCTAGGGAGGGCAGGATTTGGGATTTTGGGGGTCATTGGGGGAAAGGATCTGGGATTTTGGGGGTACTTGGGGGGGCAGGATTTGGGATTTTGGGTTCATTGGGGGAAAGGATCTGGGATTTTGGGGGTACTTGAAGGGCAGGATTTGGGATTTTGGGGTCATTGGGGGAAAGGATCTGGGATTTTGAAGGTACTTGGGGGGGCAGGATTTGGGATTTTGGGGTGCTTAGGGAGCAGGATTTGGGATTTTGAAGGTACTTGGGTGGGGGGCAGGATTTGGGATTTTGGGGGTCATTGGGGAGCAGGATTTGGGATTTTGGGGGTAGTTGTAGGGCAAGGTCTGGGATTTTGGGGATCCCTATGGTGGGAAGAGAAGGGAAGGGGGAGGATTTGGGATTTTGAGGGTCCCTGGAGGGAGTTTGGGTGGGGGGATCCCCACAAGGGACAGAGGAGCAGCCAGAGGAAGCTCAGGTGTAGGGTGGTGGGAAGAGAAGGGAAGGGGGAGGATTTGGGATTTTGAGGGTCCCTGGGGTTGGAGGAGGTGGGAAGGGGAGGCACTGGGAGCACTGGGAGCACTGGGAAGGATCAGGCAGCACTAGAAGGAACTGGGGGTTACTGGGAGCACTGGAAGGAAGTGGGGGTTACCGGCAGCACTGGGAAGGACTGGGAGCACTGGGAAGGACTGGGGAAGGACTGGGAAAGGACTGGGAGTTACTGGGAGCACTGGCAGGCACTGGCAGTCGCTGGGAGCACTGGGAGGGACTGGGAGCACCAGGAAGGACTGGGAGGAACTGGGAGCACTGGGAAAGAACTATGCAGGACTGGGAGCACTGAAAGGAATTGGGAGCAGTCGATGTGGAAGGAAGGAAGGACTGGGAGGCACTGGGAGGGACTGGGAAAGACTGGGAAGGGACTAGGCAGGACTGGGAGGGACTGGGAGCACTGGGAGGCACTGGGAGCACTGGGAAGGGACTAGGCAGGACTGGGAGGGACTGGGAGCACTGGGAGGCACTGGGAGGCACTGGGAGCACTGGGAAGGACTGGGAAGGACTGGGAAAGGACTGGGAAAGGACTGGGAGCACTGGGAGGCACTGGGAGGCACTGGGAAGGGACTGGGAGCACTGGGAGGCACTGGGAGGCACTGGGAAGGACTGGGAAAGGACTGGGAGGCATTGGGAGCACTGGGAGGCACTAGGATGGAGCACTGGGAGGCACTGGGAAGGGACTGGGAGCCCTGGGAAGGGACTGGGAGCCCTGGGAAGGGACTGGGAGGCACTGGGAGGCACTGGGAGCACTGGGAGCACTGGGAGCACTGGGAAGGCACTGGGAAGGCACTGGGAGCCCTGGGAAGGGACTGGGAGGCACTGGGAGCACTGGGATTCACTAGGATGGAGCACTGGGAGCACTGGGAAGGACTGGGAAAGGACTGGGAGCCCTGGGAGCCCTGGGATTCACTAGGATGGAGCACTGGGAGCACTGGGAGGCACTGGGAGCACTGGGAGCACTGGAAAGGACTGGGAAAGGACTGGGAGCCCTGGGAGCACTGGGAGGCACTGGGAGCCCTGGGAGGCACTGGGAAAGGACTGGGATTCACTGGGAGCACTGGGATTCACTAGGATGGAGCACTGGGAGGCACTGGGAGGCACTGGGAGGCACTGGGAGCACTGGGATTCACTAGGATGGGGCACTGGGAGCCCTGGGACCCACCGCGTGTCCGAGAACTCCAGGCCGGTGACGCTGAGGACGCGCTCGCGCCGGGGCCCCCCCAGGTAGGCCACGAAGTCCCCGAGGCGCATGCGCAGCTCGGCCTGGCGGCCCACGTCCAGCACGGCCACCACCTTGTCAGCTCCTGCGGGGCCCAGAACGGCCTCAGCGCCCCGAAAACCGCCGGGGGGACCCCGAAAACCGCCGGGGGGACCCCAGAAACCGCCGGGGGGACCCCAAAAACCCCCCAAAACCTCTCTGTGTGCCCCAAAAAACGGCCGGGGGAACACCAAAAACGGCCGGGGGGGACCCCAAAAACCCCCCAAAACCTCTCTGTGTGCCCCAAAAACGGCCGGGGAAACACCAAAAATCCCCCAAAACCTCTCTGTGGGCCCCAAAACGGCCTCAGCGCCCCAAAAAACGGCCGGGGGGGACCCCAGAAACGGCCAGGGGGACCCCAAAAACCCCCCAAAACCTCTCTGTGCGCCCCAAAACTGCCTCAGCACCCCAAAAACGGCCGGGGGGACCCTAAAAACTCCCCAAAACCTCTCTGTGTGCCCCAAAACTGCCTCAGCGCCCCAAAAACTCCCCCTTAAACCTCCCTGAGCACCCCTAAAAAGGGCTGGGGGAACCCCAAAAACTCCCCAAAACCTGTGGGCCCCAGAACTGCCTCAGCACCCCAAAAACAGCAGGGGGGACCCCAAAAACTCCCCCTTAAACCTCCCTGAGCGCCCCAGAAATGGCTGGGGGGACCCCAAAACCCCCCCCCCCCAAAACCTCTGTGTGTGCCCCAAAACTGCCTCAGCACCCCAAAAACGGCTGGGGGGACCCCCAAAAACCCCCCCAAACACCTCCCTGAGCACCCCAAAAATGGCTGGGGAGACCCCAAAAACCCCCTTAACACCTCCCTGAGCACCTCTAAAAATGGCTGGGGAGACCCCAAAAACCCCTCCCAACATTTCCCTGAGCACCCCAAAAACGGCTGGGGGGACCCCAAACCCCCCCCCCCCCCAAAATCTCCCTGAGCGCCCCAAAAACCCCCCAAAACCTCCCTGTGCACCCCAAAACCTCCCTGTGCACCCCAAAACCTCCCTGTGCACCCCAAATACTGAACGAGGACCCTCTAGACCCTCACCCATCTCCCCAGCACCCCTCAATACGGAGTAAGATACCAACAAGGGGGTGAAATCATAAGGGGGACCCTGCCCCTTTTACGGGGTCCTGGGGACCCCCTGACACCCCAAAACCTGAATGGGGACCCTCTGGACCCTCACCCATTCCCCCAAAGCCCCTCAGTAGAATACAAAGAGTGAAGTTATAGTGGGGGGGACTCTTCCCCTGTCATGGGGTCCTGGGGGTCCCCTGATGCAGCCCCCCCAAAGCCCCCCCAAAGCCCCCCCAAAGCCCCCCCAGACTGACCGACGTGGTGCAGGACGTCCCGGGGGGTGAAGGACGAGGGGGGCAGGGTCATGCCCAGCCCCTCGTGCCGTGCCACCAGGATGGGCACGCTGAAGCTGTTCTCCTCCAGGTACTCCACGGTCAGCTGCGCCCCGCTGGGCCGAAGCAGCACCTCGTCCGCGCTGGGGGGGACAGAGCAGGGGGCAGTGAGACCCCCCCAGAGCCCCACGGGGACCCCCCGAGCCACAAAGGGGTCACTCAACCCCTTAGGGGTCACTCAACCCCTACAGGGATCCCCCAGTTCCTATAGGGATCCCCATCCCGTTTCCTAGGTCACAGCAGCAGCACCTTATCCACACCTGAGGGCAGGACAGGGGGGTGAGACCCCTGGGAGTGACCAACAGCCCCCAGGAGTGACCAACAGCCCCCCAGGAGTGACCAACATCATCCAGGAGTGACCAACACCCCCCCGGAGTGACCAACACCCCCCCCGGAGTGACCAACATCACCCAGGAGTGACCAACAGCCCCCCAAGAGTGACCAACATCACCCAGGAGTGACCAACAGCCCCCCAAAAGTGACCAACAGCCCCCCAGGAGTGACCAACATCACCCAGGAGTGACCAACAGCCCCCCAGGAGTGACCAACACCCCCCAGGAGTGACCAACATCACTCAGGAGTGACCAGCATCACCCAGGAGTGACCAGCATCACCCAGGAGTGACCAGCATCACCCAGGAGTGACCGACACCCCCCAGGAGTGACCAACATCACCCAGGAGTGACCAACAGCCCCCCAAAAGTGACCAACAGTCCCTGGGAGTGACCAACAGCCCCCAGGAGTGACCAACACCCCCCCAGGAGTGACCAACACCCCCCCAGGAGTGACCAACATCACCCAGGAGTGACCAACAGCCCCCAGGAGTGACCAACACCCCCCAGGAGTGACCAACATCACCCAGGAGTGACCAACATCACCCAGGAGTGACCAACACCACCAAGGAGTGACCAACATCACCCAGGAGTGACCAACACCCCCCCAGGAGTGACCAACACCCCCCAGGAGTGACCAACATCACCCAGGAGTGACCAACAGCCCGCAGGAGTGACCAACATCACCCAGGAGTGACCAACATCACCCAGGAGTGACCAACAGCCCCCCAAGAGTGACCAACATCACCCAGGAGTGACCAACAGCCCCCCAAGAGTGACCAACATCACCCAGGAGTGACCAACAGCCCCCCAAGAGTGACCAACATCACCCAGGAGTGACTGACACCCACCAGGACTGATTCTCACCTGGGTAAGGGGTACAGAGGGACTGACCCATAGCTGCGACTGACCCACACCTGGCACTGACCATCACTGGCACTGACCCACACCTGGCACTGACCCACACCTGGCACTGACCATCACTGGCACTGACCCACACCTGGCACTGACCCACACCTGGCAGCACTGACCCACACTGGCACTGACCCACACCCGGCACTGACCCACACCCGGCACTGACCCACGCCCGGCACTGACCCACACCCGGCACTGACCATCACTGGCACTGACCCACACCTGGCACTGACCCACGCCCGGCACTGACCCACACTCGGCACTGACCCACACCTGGCACTGACCCACACCTGGCACTGACCCACACCTGTCCCTGCCCTCACCTGGGGAAGGTGCGGCCCCGCAGCTCCCGGATGAACTGGGCGCTGCCGGTGCGGGCCGGACGGCCGGGGTCCTGCTCCGGGGCCTTGGCCGGGCCACGGCGCCGCTTCACTGCGGGACAGAGGGACACGGTGGGGACAGGGGGACACAATGGGGACAGGGGACACAATGGGGACACACAGGGACAGAGGGACACGGTGGGGACACACAGGGACACAATGGGGGCACACAGGGACAGAGGGACATGGTGAGGACACACAAGGACAGAGAGACACATGGGGATAGAGGGACATGCAGGGACACACAGGGGCCCCAGGGACACAGTGGGGACAGGGGGACACACACAGGGACAGAGAGACACGGGGGGATCCACAAGGAGCCCAGAGCATCTCCCCCAGCCCCATCCCAGTCCCTCCCAGTCCCCCCAGTCCCACTCACTGACAGAAGGCCCCCTGAGCACGGCGCACTGGGGGCAGTGGTACAGGTCGATCTCCGCCGCCGCCTCCTCCTCCACCCCCACGCAGCTGTGGGGACACCCCAGTAACTCCCAGTGCCTCCCAGTAACCACCAGGCACCTCCCCAGCAACCCCCAATGCCTCCCAGTAACCACCAGCACCTCCCCAATAACCCCCAGTGCCTCCCAGTAACCACCAGTGCCTCCCAGTAACCACCGGGCTCCTCCCCAGCAACCCCCATTGCACCCCACACCTCTCTTTACACCCCCCAGTCCCTGCCAGACTTCTCCCCATCCCTCCCAGTACCCCCCAGTCCTTCCCTGACTCCTTCCCAGTACCCCCAGGACTTCTCCCAGTACTTCCCAAGTCCCTCTCAGCCCCTCCAGTACCCCCAAAACCCTTCCCAGTCCTTCCCAGTACACCCCAAGCCCCTTCCAGTACCCCTGGACTTCTCCCAATCCCTTCCAGCACCCCCCAGATGCCTCCCAGTCCCTCCCAGTATCCCACAACCCTCCCCAGACTTCTCCCAGAGCCCTCCAGTACTGCCCAGACTTCTCCCAGTTCTTCCCAGCCCCCCCAAAGTCCCTTCAATGACCCCTGGACTTCTCCCAGTTCCCTCCCCAGTGCCTCCCAGACTTCTCCCAGTCCCTCCCAGATGCCTCCCAGTACCCCCCAGTGCCTCCCAGGTACATCCCAGTCTCCTCCAGCACCCTCCAAATGCCTCCCTGTCCCTCCCAGATGCCTCTCAGTAACCCCAGTCCCATCCCAGTCCCCCCCCAGCCCCGTCCCAGTGCTCCCAGTCCCCCTCCCAGTCCCTCCCAGTGCTCCCAGTCCCACCTGCCATGGAACCAGTCCTGGCAGCCATCGCACTCGATCATGAAGCGGGTCACATCGTAGGGCAGGCGGCACAGGCAGTACACGGGCACCGAGGCCATGGCCGGGCCCCCGGGGCGACCCCCGACCCTACGGACCCCCGCGACCCCCCCCGGCCCGGGACATCCGCGCGCTGCCCGCCGGACCCCCGAAAATCCCCTCAAAAGAAAAAAAAAACTAAAAAAAACCACCCTCAAACGCACCCCAAAAGCAGCCTCAAAAAAACCCCAAAAACAGCCTCAAAACCCCGCAAAAACAGCCTCAAAACCCCCCAAAAACAGCCTCAGCAAAACCCCTAAAACAGTCCCAAAAATCACCTGGAAACCACCCCCCATAAAAACCTCAAAAAAACCCCAAAACCAACCCCTCGGCTGCTCCCCTAAAAACACCCCCAAAGCCCCCCCCCCAAACGCGGCCTGCGGAGGGCCCTGAGGGGAATTGGGGAGCACGACCCCCCAAAAACCCCTGTACGGGCCGGGGTCACCCCAAAAGGGCCTGCGGAGACTTGGGATCCCCCTCAGGTATTGATGAGGGCCTAAGACCTCCCCAAAAGGGTCTAGAGGTGATAAGAGACCCCTCCAAGGGTCACCAGGGATCTGGGACCCCCTCCCCGAGGTTTTATAGGGCCCAGAGCCCCCCCAAAACGCGCCCACAGGGTCCCCCCTGCCCCTATAGCGTGTGGGGACCCCCAAAAGCGCCGCAGGGCCCGGGGTCCCCTCACAGCGTCCGTGGGGTCCCGGCCGCCCCCTCCCCGCGCGCTATGAGGTCCCCGAGACCTCCTTAAAGACTCGCGGGACCCCGTAAAAGCTTTGGGAACCCCCAAAAAGCCGCCGATACCCCCTCAAGGCCGGCGGGACCCCCCCGAGGCCTGCGGGACGCCGCGAGGCCTGCGCCCCCCCCCACCGCCACCTCCCGACTAGGCCGCAGCCCGCCCCGGCAAGGCCCAGCGCTTCTCGCGGCCGCTCCTCCGCCGCCGCCCGGTCGCCGCCGCCGTTGCCGGCCCCGGGCCCGGTGCTGCCGCCGCCGCCTCGGCCTCTGCGCGCTCCGGGCCGCCCGGGAAAGTTTTATTCAAACGCGGAAACGGGGAGGGAGAGGGCGGGGCCCGGACGCCATTTTGGCCGCGTCGCGCCGCCATCTTGGGAAGGGCGAGGGCGCCATTTTGGGAAGGACGGAACGCCTCCATTGGGTATGCGGGGGCGGGGCCGCCATCTTGGGCGTGGCGCCGCCGTCGCCAGGTTGAGTGTGGCGGGTCCGGCCGCCATTTTGGGAGTGGCGCGCACCAGCCACGCTTTTATTTCTTAAATTTTACGATTTTTTTTTTTCGCGCTTTTTAACAATTTCCCCGCAAAACAAACGCCTTCCCCACCCCCTCGAACCAGAACACCCGAGAATTCACCCCATAACCTTGCTGGCTTGGTGAAGGGGTGAGGTAGATGAGAGGAAAACACGACAAAATGACCCAAAAATGGGCTGAGGGAGAGGTACAGGAATGAGAGGGGGTTGTTGCACCAGTACGACCAGTATGGGGGGGGGGTGGGTCACCAGTAAAACCAGTACAGCCCACTCCCCTTGACTGAGGTCACGTGAGGGGGAATTCCAGGCCTATGAGGGTCTTTGGGTAAAAAATGGGAATTCTGGGGTCTCTGGAGTATTTTGAGGGGGGAAAAAAGGAATGTTGATATAAATGAGAGGCTGGGGTTCAACTGTTTGTGTTTGGGGGCAAAACGAGCCCGTTTGGGGGCTAAAAACTGGGGTCACTTTGTGTGGGGACAAAAAGAGCGGCAAGGCCCAAAAAAAGGGATTTTTTTTGTGTGAAATGAGGAAATTATGGGGCTGAAAACTGGGGTGATATCCTGAGGGGGAAGGGCAGGTCCTAGAAGAGACTTTTTGGGGTGAAATTATGTGATTTGGGGAGAAAAAAGTAGGGTAATGTAGTGGGAGAGGTAAAAAAGGGAGACATAGGCCCAAACAGGAGGTTTTGGGATTAAACAAGGCAATTTTGGGGCCAGTAAGTGGCATCACATTCAGGGGGTGTGAAAAAGAGGGGGGAAAAGGCCTCAAAAAAGGGAATTTTGGGGTGAAATTAGGTGATTTGGGTGCTAAAAAATGGGGTCACCTCATGCAGAGGGGGAAATGCCCAAAAATGGGATTTTGGGGTAAAATGAGGGATGTAGGGCAGAAAACTGGGATAGGCAGGCACAAAAAAGGGGAGTTTTGGGGTGAAATGCAGGGATTTTGGAATTGAAGAAATTGAAGTCACCTTCAAAAGGGGAATGACCCAAAAAAAGGAAAATACAGAGATTTTGGGGCCAAAAAGGGGGGGATTTAGGGTCAAAATGAGGTTGTTTTGGGGCCAGAAATTGAGGGGGGGGGGGGTCGAGTATCCTAAAAAGGAGTGAATTGAGAGTAAAAAGTGGATTCAGCACATGGGGGCAGCAAAACAGGGGGAATTTTAGGGCAAAATAAGGCAATTTTAGGGCCAGAAATAGCAGTCACACTGTAGGACCCCCAAAAAAAAGGGGAATTTTGGGGTGAAACGAGGTCATTTTAGGGCTGGAAATTTGGGGTCACCCAGTGGTGTGGGGGGGGGTAAAACAAGGGGGGGGTTGTGGGGTGAAACAAAGTGATTTGGGGGCTGAAAATGGGGGGGCGAGGGGGGTTGACCCAAAATTGGGGGGTTTTGACCCAAAATTGGGGGGTTTTGACCCAAAATCAGGGAGGTTCGGAGGGTTCAGTGAGGGACCCTCCCCTCACTCAGCCCCCGGGGGGAGGGGGCTGCCCCCACCGCGCAGGGCGGGTTTGGGGGGGGGCAGCTCCCCCCATTTTCGGGGGGTCCCGCGGGGGCCGCGCAGGGTGGAGACCCACGAGGAGGTGGCCTGGGGGGAAGGGGGAGGGGAGAAAAGAGGGGTTCAGGTTTTGGGGATCCCCCCCCGGACCCCCAAAAAAGGGGGTGAAGGGAACCCCCCCCCAAAGCCCCCCAAAAGTGAGTGTGGGAACCCCTCAGACACCACAAAGAGCTCAAGGACCCCCCCAAAGCCATGTCAGCCCCCCAAGATCCCCCCCAAGCCCCTATAAATGGGGTGCAGCCCCCCCAAAATAGCCCCCCATACCCCCAAAAAGGGGGCTCAGCTCCCTAAAAGCGATCCCAGCCCACCCCAGAAAACCCTCTCAGCTTCCCACCCACCCCCCAGACCCCCAAAAATGTGGAACCCCCCAAAATCCCCCCCCCAGCCCCCAAAAATGGGTTTGGCCCCCTCCCCAGCCCCCCCCAATAACCATCTCAGGCCCCCCAAAATATCCCCCCAACCGCCCAAAAATGGGTGCAGGGCCCCTCCAGCCCCCCAAAAAAGGGGTTCAGGCCCCCCCCAGCCCCCCAAAAATCCTCACAGCCCCCCCAAAAAGCCCCCGCACCTGGGCCCTGGCCGTGTCCTGGACCCACTCATCCACCAGCCGGTGCAGGTCGTCGGTGAAGAGCCCCTTTTTTGGGGGAGCCGGGGGGTTCGGGGGGCCCGGGGAGGGGGCTGAGGCCTCTGCAGGTGAGGGAGGGGAGTTTGGAAAAGGGAAGAGCCCCCCCAAGGCCAACCTGCGCCCCAAAACCTCCCCCCGCACCCCAAAACCTCCCCTTTTTTTAGCCTAAAACCCTGCACCCCAAAACATCCCCTTTTTACCCCTAAACCTCCCCGTGTGCCCCAAAATCCCCTCTTTGCCCAACAAAACCCACCCTTTGTACCCCAAAATCCACCCTTTGTACCCCAAAATCCCCCCTTTGTGCCCCAAATCCCCTCCTAGCCCCCCAAAATCCCTCAATTGCCTCAAATCCCCTCCTAGCCCCCCAAAATCCCTCAATTGCCCCCCCAAATCCCCTCCTAGCCCCCCCAAAATCCCCCCTTTGTGCCCCAAATCCCCTCCTAGCCCCCCAAAATCCCTCAATTGCCCCCCCAAATTCACCTCCTAGCCCCCCAAAATCCCCCCTTTGTGCCCCAAATCCCCTCCTAGCCCCCCAAAATCCCCCCTTTGTGCCCCAAATCCCCTCCTAGCCCCCCAAAATCCCCCCTTTGTGCCCCAAATTCACCTCCTAGCCCCCCAAAATCCCCCCTTTGTGCCCCAAATCCCCTCCTAGCCCCCCAAACCTGTCAGGGCCACGCCCCGGCCCCTCCCTCGTGCCCGGGCCCCCCGAGGCCGCCGTGGGGACCCCCCATGGCCTCGCTGGGGGGGGGTCCCGCCGCCCCCTCCCCATTTTGGGGGGTCCCCCCGGGCCTCTTTGAGGGCTCGGAGCCGCCGGTGCAGCTCCCGCAGCTCCCGGTCCTGCCGTGCCCGCAGCTCCAGAACCTCCTGGATGTGCCTGAGGGGGAAGGGAAGGGGGAGGGGGGTCACAGGGGTCCCCCAAACCCTTCCCGGGACCCCCAAAACCGTCCCAGGACCCCCAAAACCCTCCCGAGACCTCCAAACCTCCCCAGGACCCCCAAAACCTCTCCAGGACCTCCCCAAAACGCCTCCAGAATCCCAGTCCTGCCACACCGGCAGCTTCAGCACCCCCTGGATTTGCCTGCGTGGGGTCGGGGGGTGCCCCCACACCCCCCCCCCCCAATCCCCCTTGGGACCCCTAAAACCTCCCCCGGACCCCCCAAATTCCCCCCTCTCCAAAAGCCCCTCACTCACTTTTCCCGCAGCCGCCGCAGCTGCTCCCGCAGGGCCTCGTCCTCGGGCTCCGAGTCCCCATCGCTGCTCAGGGGGGTCTCGGGGGACCCCGGGGGGAGCAGGGGGGCCCCAGGGGGGTGCGGGGGTCCCCCCAGCCCCCCGCTCTCGCTGCCCGAGCTGGGGCCCCCCCAGTCGCCCTCGGGGTCGGGGGGCTCAGGGGGTGGCTGGGGAGGAACAGGGGGAGAGAGGGGTGACAGAGGATGGGGGTGAAGGGGTGGGGTTGGGGGGATTTGGGGGGTCCCTGGGGCAGTTGTGGGGGGTTTCTGGGACAAATTTGGGGCCTCTGGGGTAGTTCTGAGGCCCCTGGGGCAGTTTGGGGGATCCCTGGGGCAGTTTGGGGGTCCCTAGGGTAGTTCTGGGGTCCCTGGGGCAGTTTAGGGATTCCTTGGGCCAGTTTGGGGGATCCCTGGGGCAGTTTGGGGGTCCCTAGGGGAGTTCTGGGGTCCCTGGGGCAGTTTGGGGGATCCCTGGGGCAGTTTGGGGGTCCCTAGGGTAGTTCTGGGGTCCCTGGGGCAGTTTGGGGGATCCCTGGGGCAGTTTGGGGGTCCCTAGGGTAGTTCTGGGGTCCCTGGGGCAGTTTAGGGATTCCTTGGGCCATTTTGGGGGGGGGGGGGTCTCTGGGGCAGATTTGGGGTTTCTGGGGTGGTTTGGGGGGGGTCCCTGGGGGATTTTGGGGTCCCCAACACCCACCTGGCAGTGCCCTCGCCTTGAGGGGTCCCCGAGTTCCTCTGGCTCCTCTGTGGGACAGGGGGGTCAGTGGGGGGGGGGGCATGGGGGGTAAATGGGGGTACAGAGGGATAGGGGGGTGTAAATGGGGGGTGCAAATGGGGGGTACAGGGGGTGTAAATGGGGGGTAAGGGGGTGTAAATGGGGGGCACAAGGGGGTCCCGTGGAGGGTACATGAAGGGCCATGAATGGGGGGCACGGATGGGATTTAGGGGTACATGGGGGGCGCAGATGAGGTTTAGGGGTACGGGGGGGGTCACAGATGAGGCTTAGGGTATGGAGGGGGCACAGATGAGGTTTAGGGGGCTGGGGCAGGTACAGATGGGATTTAGGGGTACATGGGGGGCACAGATGGGATTTAGGGGTACACGGGGGCACAGATGGGATTTAGGGGGTACGGTGGGGGCACAGATGGGATTTAGGGGTACACGGGGGCACAGATGGGATTTAGGGGTACGGTGGGGGCACAGATGGGATTTAGGGGTACACGGGGGCACAGATGGGATTTAGGGGTACGGGGGGGGCACAGATGGGATTTAGGGGTACGGTGGGGGCACAGATGGGATTTAGGGGTACACGGGGGCACAGATGGGATTTAGGGGTACGGGGGGGGCACAGATGAGGTTTAGGGGTACGGGGTGGGCGCGGACGGGGTGTGGGGCTGCCCAGGGGTTTTGGGGTTCCCCCCCGTACCTGTGTGGGGGTCCCCCCCCCCAGAAGGGGGGCGCAGGCGCCGGGCCCAGCTCTTGATGCGGCGCCCCCAGCCCTTGCGGGGGCTGCGCAGGCGGGGGCACAGCCCCAGCGGGAACGAGGCACCCCCGGGCGGGGGGCGGGCGGGGGGCACGGCCTGCGGGACGGGAACGGGAATGTGGGAATGTGGGAATGTGGGAATGTGGGAATGTGGGAATGTGGGAATGTGGGAATGTGGGAATGTGGGAATGGGGATGGCAATATGGGAATGGGAACGGGAATGGGAATGTGGGAATGTGGGAATGGGATTGAGGAAATGGGAACGGGAATGGGAATGTGGGAATGTGGGAATGGAATTGAGGAAATGGGAACGGGAATGGGAATGCGGGAATGGGATTGAGGGAATGGGGATGGGCATGGGAATATAGGAATGGGAATATGGGAATATGGGGATGGGAATGTGGGAATGGGATTGAGGGAATGGGAACGGGAATGGGAATGTGGGAATGGGAATGTGGGAATGGGAATATGGGGATGGGAATGTGGGAATGGGATTGAGGGAATGGGAATGTGGGAATGTGGGAATGGGAATATGGGAATATGGGGATGGCAATATGGGAATGGGATTGAGGGAATGGGAATGGGAATGGGAATGGGAATGGGAATGTGGGAATGGGATTGAGGGAATGGGAACGGGAATGGGAATGTGGGAATGTGGGGATGGGAATGTGGGAATGGGATTGAGGGAATGGGAACGGGAATGGGATTGGGAATGGGAACATGGGAATGGGAATATAGGAATGGGAATATAGGAATGGAAATGAGGATGGGAATATGGGAGTGCAACCGGGAGTGGGAATATGGGAATGGGAATATGGGAATGGGAATGGGAATGTGGGAATGGGAATGGGAATGTGGGAATGAGGATAGCAATATGGGAATGAGATTAAGGGAACGGGAACGGGAATGGGAATGTGGGAATAGGATTGAGGGAATGGGGATGGGCATGGGAATATAGGAATGGGAATATGGGAATGGGAATATGGGAGTGCGACCGGGAATGGGAATATGGGAATGGGAACAGGATTGGGAATGGGAATATGGGAATATGGGAATAGGAATATGGGAATGGGAATGGGAATGGGATCAGGAACAGGAACGGGATTGGGAATGGGAATATGGGAGTACAATTGGGAATGAGAATATGGGAATGGGGATGGGATTGGGAATGGGAATGAGGATGGGAATATGGGAACAGGAACAGGAATGGGGATGGGATTGAGAATAGGAATATGGGAATGGGAATGGGATGGGAACAGGAACAGTGATGGGAATGGGCATGGGAATGAGAACAGCAATGGGAACAGGGCATCAGCATGGCCGGGGTACAACAGGGCCTTGGGGTTGAAGGTTTGGGGACACTGAGGTTTGGGACTGGGGGGACACCAGGGCCTGGGGCTGAGGGGACACAGGGGGCTGGGGTCATCAAGGTCTTGAGGTTTTGGGGGACATCAGGGTCCTGAGGTTGGGGTTTGGGGTCATCAGGCTCTTGGGATTTTGGGTTTGGGGGATACTGACATTTTGAGGTTAAAGGGACATCAGGAGCGTGGGGGTTTGGGTTTAGGGTCATTGGGGTCTTGGAGTTGGGGGTCGTCAAGGCCTTGGGGATGGGGTTCTGGGGTCATTGGGGCATTGGGGTTTGGGGTTCAGGGAGACCAAGGACTCATGGTTTGGGGGACAGTCATTCCTTTGGTCTTTGGGGAACACTGAGGTGTTTGGGTTTGGGGGACACCAAAGTTCTGGGGATGGGGACAGCAGCCTCTGGTCCTTGAGGGACACTGAGACCTTGGGGACCGGAGGACACCTGGGGCTTTGGGATGTCCAGCTCTTGGCGTGGGGAACACTCACCTCTGGTCCCGGGGGTCCCTCCTGCCCCCAGGCAATGGTGACGAATGTCCCCAGTCCTTGGGGGTCACCTGGTGGCTCTGGGGGTCCAGTGACGAATGTCCCCAGTCCTTGGGGGTCACCTGGTGGCTCTGGGGGTCCAGTGACGAATGTCCCCAGTCCTTGGGGGTCACCTGGCTCTTGGGACACGTCCTTGGGCTCTGTGGGCTCGGGCGGTTCCCTGGGTCCCTCCTGCTCCAATGGGGCAGTGACTGTCCCCTGTTCCTGGGGGACACCTGGCTCTGTGTCCCCAGGGACGAGGGGCTCTTGGTGGCCATTGAGCTCCGGAGGTTCGGGGACAGCCACGTCCGGGTGTCCAGGCCTGGGGACGCTCAGCCCCGAGCCTTGGGGAGCCCCCAGATCTTGGGGTTCGGGGTTGATCCTCTCTGGTCCCGTGGGTTCAGCCACCTCCTGGGGACCAGTGACAGCTGTCCCCAAAGCCGGGGGGACACCCAGCTGCTCCGGTTTGGAGACAGCCGACTCCTGTCCCTGGGGGACATCCAGGTCCTGGGCTTTGGGGACCCCCATCTCCGGCCCCCCTGGCCCATCCTGCTCCGACGCTCCGCTCTTGTTTGTCCCCTGTCCTTGGGGACCCCCCTGGGATGTCCCCAGGGCTCTCCGGGCGGGCGGGGGTCCGCCGGGGCCTGTGGGGAGGGGACACCCCCGTTAGGGATGGGTGAGGGTGACACCCCTGTCAGGGATAGGTGAGGGTGACACCCCTGACAGGGACGGGGTCGGGGTGACACCATCATCAGGGATGGGGTCGGGGTGACACCATCATCAGGGATGGGGTGAGGGTGACACCATCATCAGGGATAGGTGAGGGTGACACCCCTGTCGGGGCTGTCAGGGATGGGGTGAGGGTGACACCCCCGTTAGGGATGGGGTGAGGGTGACACCTCTGCCAGGGACAGGCAGGGGTCAGGGTGACACCATCATCAGGCATGGGGTGAGGGTGACACCCCTGCCAGGGACAGGGTCGGGGTGACACCCCCCAGCCCCGGGGGGGTGGTGGCAGGTCCGTGTCCCCTCCCAGCCCCCGGGGACGCACCGGTGGCCTCGCGGTTCCGGATGGTTTGGTTGATGCAGAACCTCCAGCGCCCCACGGGCGATGACTGGGGGGGTCCTTCCCCTGGTGGGGGGGGGCGAGGGGTCAGCGGGTGGGGGGCGATCCCAGCCCCCTCCCCTCCCCTCCCCCACTACTCACCACCCGCTGGCGGCTCCAGGGGTCCCACCTGGGGGGAGACACATTTGGGGGGGGGGTCAGCGCGGGGGGGGGGGGTCTGGGTGGGGGGGAGGGGTGAGATGAGGGGGGCAGGGGGAGCACCTGGGGGTCCGGGGCGGGGGTCCCGAGGAGCCCCCGCGCCTGCTCCACGATGGCCTTGAGCTCCTCCACAAACTTGTCCCTCTCCCCCTCCAGAACAAAGTTGTCCTCGACCTGCGGGGGGGGGGACACGGGTTGGGAGGGGGGGGACAGAGATTGGGAAGGGGGACATGGAGTGGGGACATGGGGACACAGAGTGGGGCAGGGGACAGAGATTGAGGGGGGATATGGGTGGGGGAAGGGGACATGGGCTGGGGACACAGGGACACAGGTTGAGGAGGGGGACACGGGTTTGGGAAGGGGACAGAGGACAGAGATTGGGGAAGGGGACACAGGCTGGGGACACGGGGACAGCTCGGGGGTCACCATGTAGCAGGCGATGTCCTCGGGCGCGTCCCCATCCACGTCAAACCTGAAGGTGACCATCTTGCTGTCGTGGGTCTCCAGCTGGCACTCCACCGTGTTGTCCCCAGCTGAGGACACCTGGGGAGGGTGGTGACACTCTGTGACCGTGCTGGGACGTCCCCACGCGGTCCCCCCCGGCCCCCGGCCCTGCCCTGACCTGCAGCACGGTGAGCTGGAAGCGGGCGGGGCGCTGGCACGACGCGCGGCGCTGCCGGGCACGCGGCCCGGGGACATCGGGGACATCGGGGACACGCAGCAGCGACGCGGCCTCGGCGGGCACCGAGGGCTCTTCGGGGCCAGGGAGCATCGGGGGTTGTGGCATTGGGGATGGTGGTGGCATCTCTGGGGCTGGTGACATCCCCATGGCTGGTGGCATCATGGATGGTGGTGGCATCTCTGGGGCTGGTGACATCCCCATGGCTGGTGGCATCATGGATGGTGGTGGCATCTCCGGGGCTTGTGACATCCCCATGGCTGGTGGCAGCACAGATGGAGGTGGCACCCCTGGGGCTGGTGGCATCACGGATGAAGTTGGCATCCCTTGGGCTGGTGGCATCATGGGTGGAACTGGCATCCCTTGTGCTGGTGGCATCCCTTGGGCTGGTGGCATTGCCACGGCTGGTGGCACCATGGATGGTGGTGGCATCTCTGAGGCTGGTGGCATCATGGATGGTGGTGGCATCCCTTGGGCAGGTGGCACCCCTGGGGCTGGTGACACCCCCAAGACTGGTGGCATCACAGATGGAAGTGGCATCCCTTGGGCTGGTGGCATCACGGATGGAGGTGGCATCTCCGGGGCCGGTGACATCCCCAAGACTGGTGTCATGATGGACAGTGGTGGCAGCCCCAGAGCTGGTGACATCCCTGGCACCAGCTGTGGCTGCATGGTGGGGACTGGCTGTGGTGGCATTCCTGGACCTGGTGGCATCCCAGGGGCTGTTGGTGGCATTCCAGGACCTGGCTGCAGCTGCACCATGGGGACCAACTGTGGTGGCACCCCAGCTGGGGGTGCCACTCCTGGTGGCATCCCTGGGGCTGGTGTCACTCCCGGAGCTGGTGGCATTCCAGCTGGAGGTGGCACCCCCAGAGCTGGTGGCATCCCTTGGGCTGGTGGCACCCCCAGAGCTGGTGGCACCCCTGGAGCTGGTGGCATTCCTGGAGCTGGTGGCATTCCTGGAGCTGGTGGCATCCCTTGGGCTGGTGGCACCCCCAGAGCTGGTGGCACCCCTGGAGCTGGTGGCATCCCTTGGGCTGGTGGCACCCCCGGAGCTGGTGGCACCCCCAGAGCTGGTGGCACCCCTGGAGCTGGTGGCATTCCTGGAGCTGGTGGCATTGCAGCTGGAGGCGGCACCCCCAGAGCTGGTGTCACTGCCAGAGCCGGTGTCCCCCCCGAGGCCGGTGGCGCTCCAGTAAGAGGTGGCACCCCCTGTGCTGGTGACACTCCAGGAGCCGCTGTCACCCCCGCAGCTGGCAGTGCCACCCCCGCTGCCGCTCTCGGTGCCATCCCCGGCCCCGGTGCCCCGGGTGCCACCTGTGGCTGTGTCCCCACTGTCACCGACCCCCCGCCACAGCCACAAGGGTCCCCCTCAGGCCCAGGTGGCTCCGTGGTGGCTCCTCCGGTGCCATCCTCTGCTGTCCCCTCGGTCCCCTGGGTCACCTGCAGGACACGGGGCAGTGCCAGGGGGTCTGGACCCACTCAGGACCCCCCCCAGTGTGACGGGCACTTACCGGTGGTGGCACAGGGGGGGACACCCCATCCTGGGCTCCCTGTGGGTACCCCCAGAGCTGCTCAGGGGCTCCGGTGACACCACAGGGACCAGGGACATCTTGGGGGGGGACATTGTCCAGAAGCCCCTCGGCTGCGGGGAGGGAGCAAGGAGGGGGGGGGGGTCACTGCTGGGGAGGGTCTCACTGGGGGCAGTTTTGGGGGGCTCAGGGCAGATTGGGAGACAAGGGGGCAGTTTTGAGGACACTGGGGGCAGTTCTAGGGGTCAGTTTGAAGGTCTGGGGGCAGTTCTGGGTGTCCAGGGGCAGTTTTGGAGGCACTGGGGGCAGTTTTAGCGGTCAGTTTGAAGGTCTGGGGGGCAGTTCTGGGTGCCCAGGGGCAGTTTTGGGGGCACTGGGGGCAGTTCTGGGTGTCCAGGGGCAGTTTTGAGAGAACTGGGGACAACTTTAGGGAGCAGTTTGAAGGTCTGGGGGCAGTTCTGGGTGCCCAGGGGCAGTTTTGGGGGCACTGGGGGCAGTTCTGGGTGTCCAGGGGCAGTTTTGAGAGAACTGGGGACAACTTTAGGGAGCAGTTTGAAGGTCTGGGGGCAGTTCTGGGTGTCCAGGGGCAGTTTTGAGAGAACTGGGGACAACTTTAGGGAGCAGTTTGAAGGTCTGGGGGCAGTTCTGGGTGCCCAGGGGCAGTTTTGGGGGCACTGGGGGCAGTTCTGGGTGTCCAGGGGCAGTTTTGGGGTCTCACCAGGGCCGGCTGGGGGCTGCTCCCGCAGCAGCTGCTGCCTCACGTGCTGATCGACCTCGGTGTCCTCGCTCTCGGGGCCCCCCCGGCTCTCGGGGCCCCCCCTGCCCTCCGCCTGCTTCTTCTCCCGCGTCTTCCTCACCAGCACCAGCCGGTCCCGGATGGATTTGGCCACAGCCTTGGAATCGCTCTCGTGGAAGAACCCAGATTTCACCTGAGAGAGGGAATTTGGGGGTGTCCGGGGGGGGTCACTGAGAGCTGGTGGGGGGGGACTCAGGATCAGTTCCAGAGGGAATTTTGGGGGGTGTCGGTTTTGGGAGAGGATCCAGGTGAGGTTAAAGGATGAATTTTGGGGTGTCGTTGGTTTTGGGAGAGGTTCAAGCTGAGGTTCCAAGATGAATTTTGGGGTTATCGGTTTTGGGAAAGGTTCAAGATGAAGTTTAGGGATCAGTTTTGGGGGAGAGGTTCAAGTGAGATTCAGGGATGAATTTTGGGGTATCGGTTTTGGGAAAGGCTCAAGGTGAAGTTTAGGGATGAATTTTGGGGTGACTTTTGTTCTGGAAGAGGCTCAAGAAGAGTTGGAGGGACCAGCTGTTGGGTTCCTTGGGTGGATTTTGGGTTGTCACTGCCTTTGGGGGTGCTCAAGACGAGCTTGAGCCACAATTTTGGGGGTTCATTGCATTTGGGGAGAATCAACACCAATCAGGGGCCAACCCTGAAGGGTTTTGAGGTCACTCCCTCACCATCTCATAGGCCACCTCCTCGGGGACATCAGCCTCTAGGTTGAAGCTGAACTCGATGGCCTCGTTGTCCTTGTGCTTGCCCTTGAGCTTTTTGGGGTCCTCCACCCAGAGCCGCAGCGCCAGCGCCGGGTCCAGCCCCGCGTCGTCCTCGGCCAGCTCCACGCGCAGCCCCGTGTCCTCGGCAAAGAACGCGTGGTCCAGCAGGTCCCGGATGGACAGCCTGGCATGGGGATGGGGGGTGTGGTCAGTGTGGTCAGTCCTGGGGGGGCTGCAGGGGTCCCAGACACCCCACCCCACCCCACCTCTCAGCCTTGTTCTGCCGGATGCAGCCCTCGATGATCTCCTTCACCTCAGGGTCCGTCACCTTGTGGAAACTCGCCGGCTTGATGCCCTGTGGGGGGGACGTGGTGACTTGGGGGGCTCTGAGGGGCACTTGGGGGTCTCAGGGGGTGGCGGGACACCCACGCTGGTGACTTTGCGGTAGATCTGGGCGGCGTTCTGGCACTCGGAGTAGGGGTACTCGGACGTGCCCATCTCCAGCATGCACATCCCGAAGGCGTAGACATCCACGGACTCATCGTAGCGCTCCTCGTACATCTCGGGGGCCATGAACTCGGGGGTCCCTGTGGGGCGGGCGGTCAGGGGGCGCCCTCAGGGGCGTCCCCGAGGTCCCCACGGTGCTCACCGATGACGCTCTTGGCGAAGGACGTGCGCATGAGCGTGGCCAGCCCCAGGTCGCCGATCTTGACGGAGCCGGTGGGGCCGGTGATGAAGATGTTGTCGCATTTGAGGTCGCGGTGGATGATGGGCGGCGTCCTCGTGTGCAGGAACTGCAGCCCCTTCAGGATCTGCCGGCACCAGCTCCGCAGCACCTTCGGCTTCATCACCTTGAACCTCTTGAGGTACCTGTGGGGTCCCATCAGCCACACCTGGACCCCCCCCCCAAACAGGTCTCCCCCCTGCGCCCCCAACTCACGTCTTAAGGGTGCCCGAGGTCATGAGCTCGGTGACGAGGACGATGCACTTCTTGCCGCGGAGCGAGGACTCCCAGGAGTCGTAGAAGCGGACGATGTTGGGGTGCTGCAGCCCCTTGAGCATCTCGGCCTCCTCCTTGAAGCGCTGCTGCTCCGCCTTGGTCAGCTTGCGGTCCTGGGGGGGCACAGACACACCCCAAAGTCCGGCAGCGGTGTTGGGTCTGGGCTCCAGGGTGAGCATTAGCAGCCCCCAGCCCCAGGATCGTCATCATCATCATCATCATCATCGTTTTCAGCATCATTCTCCAGCCCCAGGATCGTGATCATCATCATCATCATCATCATCATCATCATTGTTTTCAGCATCATTCTCCAGCCCCAGGATCGTGATCATCATCATCATCATTGTTTTCATCATCATTTTCCCCCCCATCATCATCATGATGTCTAAACCTCGTTGACAGCATCATCACCATCATCCCCCAACTCCAGGGCTGTTGTCATCATCATCATCATCATCATCCCCCAACCCCAATATCATCATCGTCCCTAAACCTCAGGGTCATTGCCAGCATCATCATCATCATCATCATTGTTTTCAGCATCATTTTCCAGCCCCAGGATCATCATCATGATGTCTAAACCTCGTTGACAGCATCATCATCATCATCATCATCATCATCCCCCAAACTCCAGTATCATCATCATCATCATCATCATCATCATCATCATCATCATCATCCCCAAACTCCAGGGCTGTTGTCATCATCATCATCATCATCATCATCCCCCAACCCCAATATCATCATCGTCCCTAAACCTCAGGGTCATTGCCAGAATCATCATCATCATCCTCACCCCCAAACTCCTTCATCATCATCATCATCATCATCATCATCCCCCCACTCCAGGGTCATCATCCTCACCCCCAAACTCCTTCATCATCCTCATCATCATCATCATCATCATCCCCCCACTCCAGGGTCATCATGCTCACCCCCAAACTCCTTCATCATCATCATCCTCATTCCCCAATTTCAGGGGGTAACAAAGCACTTTGGGGGACAAACGGCTCAGTTTGGGGGGAACTGACGGGATTTGGGGTGGCTGTGGGGTGCACAGGTGGCAGAGGTGGTCACCTGTGGGGTTCGTGGTGATTTTGGGGTCTCGATTTCAGGGTTCATGATGAATTTTGGGGTGTCCCCGTCTTTGGGAGGGGCTCAAGGCGAGCTGAAAGGTTCACGGGTGGATTTTGGAGATCGCTGATGTTGGAAGAGCCTCAAGATGAGTTTGAGGAACCAATCGCAGCTTTGGAAGGGTTTCAACATCAATTTGAGGAGCCAATGATGAGTTTGAGAGGGTTCATGATGAATTTTGGGGTGTCCCAGTCTTTGTTCAAGATAAGATCAAAGGATCAACTATAGGATTCAAGGGTGGATTTTGGAGATCACTGATTTTGGAAGAGCCTCAAGATGAGTTTGAGGAACCAATCACAGCTTTGGAAGGGCTTCAACATCAATTTGTGGGGCCAGTCAAGGGGTTCATGATGAATTTTGGGGTTTGGGAGAGCTTCAAGGTGAGCTCAAAGGACCAGCTGAGGGATTCAAGGGAGGATTTGGGGGATCGCTGATGCCAGAAGAGCCTCAAGCTGAGTTTGAGGAGCCACTCATGGCTTTGGAAGAAGTTAAACACCAACTTGAGAGGCCCAATCAGGGGGTTCATGACGAATTTTGGGGTGTCCCCATCTCCCAAAGAGCATCAAACCCCCCCCCCTCAAGAACCCACCACACATCCTCCCCATCCCCATGACCCTAAAAATACCAAATTTCACCTCCCACCCACCCAATCCCCCCAAAACTCCCCCCCACGACCCCCCCCCGGCTCGGGGCTCACCTGCAGCTCACACCAGGCCACCTCCACCCAGGTGTCGGTGTCGAAGCCCTTGAAGACCGTCTTGAAGGCGCCGCGCCCCAGCTCGATGTCGAACTTGAGGAAGCGGCCACCGGGCGAGGTGGCCACGGCCTTCATCTCCGCCTCCTCCTCGCCCTCCTCGCCTGCCCCCAGCCGGGGGTCGCCCCGCGGGCCGGGGTCGCCGCCGCGCTCGCCCCGCTCCTCCTCCTCCAGCACCTCCACGCTCTTGCGGAAGAAGCGTTTTGGGGGGGCGGGGGGGGACGCGGGAGTTTTGGGGTCCCCCAGATCGGCGGCCATGGTTGTCCCCACTCCCCCACCCCACCCCCCCCCACACCCGCCCGAAAATTTTTGGGGGTGACCCCCCCCCCTCCCGCCGCCAGCCCCAGCTGCCCCTATGGATGAAGGAGGGGAGGGGGCCGCGTGTCCGGGGGGGGTTATGAGGGTCTGGGGGGGGTCACCTCGATTTTAGGGGTGTCCCCCCCCCTCGGGTGGCACCGGCGGTGGCCGCGTCACCCCCTCCCCTGCGGGGGGGGACCTGCAGGGGAGACAAAGAGGCTTCGATGGGGCGGGGGGGTGGGGGGTAATCGGGGAGGGGGGGGGGGGAGGGTGTAATTAATAAGGGCAGCGAGGTTAATTGGGGGGGTCCACGAAATCTGGGGGGGGTGGAAGCATCCCCCCGGCCCCCCCCCCCCGCAGAGCGGCTGCTCTTCCTGCGGAGGAAGGACTTCCGGGGGCAGCCCCCCCCCCCAAAAGGATGCTACAGGTACGCCCGCCCCCAAGGATGCCATAGGTACCCTCGGGATGCTCTCGGGTGCTATGGGTACCCCCCAAAGGATGCTATAGGTACCCCCCAAGGGTGCTATAGGTACCCTCGCCCCCCCCCGGGTGTCACAGGTACCCCCCCCCAGGATGCCACAGGTACCTCAGCCCCTCCTCCCCCCGCTGTGGGGCTCCCTATGTATCCTGTGTGGGGGGGGGGGCGTGCCCAGTTCTGACCCCTGTAGCCCCCCCTGGACCACCATAGCCCACCCCCTATAGCCCCCCTCAGTTCCTGTCTGCCCCCCTATACCCCATAGAGCCCCCCCAGCCCCTAAATCCCCTAAACCCCATAGAGCCCCCAGCCCCTAAATCCCCTAAACCCTATAGAGCCCCCAGCCCCTAGAGCCCCCAGCCCCTAAATCCCCTAAACCCCATAAACCCCCCAGCCCCTAAAGCCCCTAAACCCCATAGAACCCCCCAGCCCCTATAACCCCTGTGCCCCCCATACCCCACAGAGTCCCCCAGCCCCTAAATCCCATATACCCCATAGAGCTTCCCAGCCCCTAAAGCCCCTATACTCCCTATTGCCCCCCAGACCCTATAACCCCTGTGCTCTCCTATACCCCATAGAGCCCCCCAGACCCTATAACCTGTGTCCCCTATACCCCATGGAGCCCCCTAGAGTTTCTCCATATCCCTCCAGCTCCTGTGTGCCCCGCACCCCCATAGTACCCCCATAGTGCCCCCATATCCCCCACAGCCCCCATATCCCCCTGTCCCCATATCCCCTACAGCCACCTGTGCCTCCATATCCCCCCTGTCCCCATATTCCCCCTGTCCCCATATCCCCCACAATCAGCCGTGTCCCCAAATTCCCCCTGTGCCCCATATCCCCATATCCCCCACAGCCCCCAGACCCCCACCCTCTCACCTGCGTCACGTGACCACCGCCGCGCGGGGGCTGTCGGGAGATGTAGTTCCCGTCCTCCCTCTGGCTGTGGCCACGCCCCCAATGTCACGCCCACGATCTACCACGCCCCTACGCGTCCATCGGTGACTCGGGGATCGCTCCGTGCCTCGCTCGCTCGAGGATTCGGCGCTCGGCCGCGCCGCCTGCGCAGCGCCATCATGGCGGCCCCCGGGGTGGAGGCGCGAGCGCTGTTCGCGGAGGGGGTGCGGGCCGTGCTGGGGGGGTGGGCGGCGCTGCAGGTGAGGGGGACACCGGGGACACCTGGGGACACCTTGGGAGGACACTGGGGACAGCTGCGAGCTGTGCTGGGGGGGCGGGCGGCGCTGCAGATGAGGCGGGGGCAGCGTGAGGGGGCTCCGGGGGGCACTTGGGGACACAGAGGGGGCACCCCAGGACCAGCACCGGGTGTCCCCATGTCCCCCCCGGGCTGTCCCCGCAGCTGGCGGTGGCGCAGGGCTTCGGGGGGCCGCAGGGTCCCGAAAAAGCCGCGTGGCTCAGCTCGGCGCTGCTCGACTTCTTCACACAGAACGGTGCGTGCCGGGGGAGGGGGGAAGAGAGTGGGTCCGGGGGGGGGGAAGAGGGGCAGAGGTGACACCCCCCGATGTTCCCCCCAGCTGACCTGGAGCAGGAGGAGGTGGAAGATTTCCTGGCCGAGGTGATGGACAATGAGTTCGACACGGTGGTGGAGGACGGCAGCCTGCAGCAGGTGGGCTCCCAGTACGGACCAGTATGGAGCAGTGTGCCCCCAGCAGCTGGCCAGCCTCCCCCAGGCACTCCCAGTACAGCCCAGTTTGTCCTCGGGCTGCTCTCAGCATCTTTTAGTGGCCTTTGTCCCTTCCTGGTACCCTTGGTCCCTTCAAGATGCTCCCAGTAGTTCCCAGTATAAACCAGTATGGTCAAGGATGTTCCCAGCAGCTACTCCCAGTTCATCCCATTCCATCCCCAGGCTGTTACCTTCAGTGCTGCCAGCACCTCCCAGTATAGACAAGTCGGTTCTCAGTGCTTGTTTACATCCTCCCAGTACATCCCAGTCCCACACATCACCCTCAGCACCCCCAGACCCATCCCAGTACCTCCCAGTGATTCCCAGTCCATCCCAGTCCCACACATCCTCCTCAGCACCCCCAGATCCATCCCAGTACATCCCAGTCCCCTCCCCGGTGGTTCCCAGTCCATCCCAGTCCCTCCCAGTGGTTCCCAGTCCATCCCAGTCCCTCCCTGGTGGTTCCCAGTCCCTCCCTGGTGGTTCCCAGTCCATCCCTGGTGGTTCCCAGTCCATCCCAGTCCCTCCCTGGTGGTTCCCAGTCCCTCCCAGTGGTTCCCAGTCCATCCCAGTGTCCCCCTGCAGGTCAGCCGGGAGCTGGTGACCCTTTTTGCCCGGGCGCGGGGGGGGGACGTTGGGGGGGTGGGGGCGGCCCTGGGGGCTCTGGCCCGGCGTGGCCCCGCCCTGGCTGCTGCCCTGGCCACCGCCCGCCCTGGGGGAGACCCCCAGAGCCCCCCTGGGACCCCCCCCACAGCCCCCCGGAGCCCCCGAGAGCGAAGGGAGGAGGAGGAGGAAGAGGAGGAGAGCGGCGAGGAAGAGGAGGAGGTGAGGGGGTGACATCATTGGGATGATGTCATGGGGAGCTGATGATGTCATTGGTTGGGGGCATGGGATTGGGAGGGTGCTGGTGATGTCATCAAAGGGGGGTGGGGATGTGGTGATGACATCATGGGGTGTAACTGGGGGGGATACTGATGATGTCATTAAATTGGGGAGTGGAGACTTCTCAGAACCCCCAAGTGAGGAGGGGCTAGGGGGTGATGATGTCATTCCTGATGATGTCATTCAGTCCTGATGATGTCATCAAGTAGGGGGAAGCTGGGATGGGGATGGGACAGTGATGGTGTCACCAAATTTAGAGAGAGGCACCCCAAGACTCCTGTGAGGGCAGGGGAGGGGAACTGATGATGTCACTGGGGGTGTGTGTGTGACACTGATGACATCACTGGGGGGCGGTGTGTGTGACACTGATGACATCATTGTCCCCCCCAGGCCATGGAGTGCGGGACACCCCCGCCCCCCTCGGACGGCTGGACCGTGGTGCAGCGGCGGCGGCGGCGATGATGGGGGGAGGGGTGTCCTGTGTGTCCCCCCCCAGCTTGGGGGACACCCCTCCCCCACCCTGCTCCCCAAACTGGGGGGGAATAAAGGCCCCTCCCCCCATGGGGGTGTGGGAAGAAGCGTCGTGTGATTATTGGAGGGAGAGGCCGCCTAGAGAACCCCTGGGCCCATTGGGACCCCAGCGATCCCTCCCAGTATAACCCAGTCCCTCCCAGTGCTCTCGCCCAGCCCCGCCCATCTTGGCGGCCGCTCTGAGGGCTCCAGGGCAGTGAGGGGCGTGGCTTTCTCACCGCGCGTTGCGATTGGTTGCACCTTGCATCGGTGGGAACGCCCTTCGCCTGCCTCACGCTATGATTGGTTCGCTAAAGCCGAGGCGAGCGGTGATTGGTCAGCTGGACAAACCGTCTGGGCGCGGGCGCTAATTGGTCGCTGTCGTTCGGGTGGGCGGAGCGAGGCGGGAGCGCGGGAAGTCGGGGCGGCAATGGCGGCGCCGCTGGAGCGCGCGAAGGGGTGAGCGCGCGACCCCCCCCCCCCCCAAAAAGGCAGGAACCCCTGAGGGCTGCCCGGCCGCCATCTTGGGTCGGGGGCGGCCCCCACCACCCTGCGGGGGTCTCGGGGGGTTCACCGGCTGCCATTGGGGTCCCTGGGGTCACCTCCTCATCCTCACTGGGGTGCCTGAGGGTTCACCGGGTCCTTACGGGCTCCTTGGGGTGACGCCCAGCCCCACACGGGGCACTGCAGCGTCTCCGTGCCCTCACGTATCCTGAGGGCTCTGGGGATGGGGAGGGGGTCACCGAGGGGTCTCCTCATCCCCACGGGGGTCCTCGGGACCCCACGCGTGTCCGAGGAGGGCTCCTGGTTGTCTCCATGTCCCCACTCGTGTCATTGCGGGATATCGGGAGGATCTCCTCGTTTCTGGAGGGGTCTGGGGGTGTCTCCCCCATCCTCACCCATGTCCCCCCCATCTTCACCCGTGTCCCCACACTTGTCCCCAGCGCGCTGGCAGCGCTTGAGGCCGCCCTGGAGTTGGAGGAGGAGGAGGGTGATGTCCCCACCCGGGTCCTGGCGGAACATCAAATGGTGAGACCCCAAAACTGCCCCACAGCACCTCAGAATAGACCTGCAGCACCCACGTCTCTCCCATAGGTGTCCTTGGTCTCTGGATTTGCCCCCCAACACCCCCACACCCCTTCTAAATTTATTTCTGACCTCCCCACACTTCTCACAGCCTCCCTATCTGGCCCTGATTCTTTTAGTGACTCCTATATTTATCCCCTAAAGTTTCCCAACTGCTCTATCTGTGACATCCTCCCTGCCCCCTTAACTTTCTCAAAAATTCTCCTTTGTCCCCCCATTTCTCCCCTCCACACCCCATTTTTCCCCCACACCTCTAACACCTGCTCCGTGACCTCCCCCGACCCCCTTGGCACCCCAAATCTCCCGTGACACCCCAAACCTGCCCCCCAGGACACCCGGAGGAAGCAGAAGCTGCTCCTGTCCCAGCTCCGGGTGCTGAAGCTGCTCCTGGGGGTCGTCGAGAACCCGGGGCAGCCCCTGGCCCCCACCGACCTGCGTGAGCCCCCAAACTGAACCCCAAAACCCCCTGAGCCCCCAAACTGAACCCCAAAACCCTCTGGGCCCCCAAACTGAATCCCAAAACCCCCTGAGCCCCCAAACTGAACCCCAAAACCCTCTGGGCCCCCAAACTGAACCCCAAAACCCCCTAGGCCCCCAAACTGAACCCAGAGCTGCCCTCAGCCTGTGTTATCCCCCCAAAATTACCTGACCCCCCCTCAAAATCCTGGGTTGACCCTGAACCTCGAAACCCCTTGATCGTCTTTGTCTACTTTGGGGTTTCCTGGGTCCCCTTTGGGGCAGGGGTCTGGGGGTACCTGGGTCCCCTTTGGGGGTTCCTAGGTCCCCTTGGGGAGGGAGCTCAGAG
Organism: Molothrus ater; assembly: GCF_012460135.2. Taxonomy (NCBI): domain Eukaryota; kingdom Metazoa; phylum Chordata; class Aves; order Passeriformes; family Icteridae; genus Molothrus; species Molothrus ater. The sequence goes on along the minus strand of NW_023416561.1, from coordinate 92,551 downwards.
GATATTTGGAGATTCCCGTACATCTGAGTCCTCTTTGGGAGTTCCTGGGACCCCTTTGGGAGGGATTGGTGATTCCCAGGTCCCTTTTGGGGTCCCCTCGTGTTTTGGGGGGCTGATTTGGGGCTCCCCCTCAGGCGAGGCGGTGGCACAGGCACGGGGGCGCTGGCAGGAGCTGAAGGCGAGGTATGGGGAGGCCCTGGGGGCCCTGGAGGAGGCCGTGCCCGCTGCCCTGGAGCAGCTGGAGCGGGGCCAGCAGCTGCTGCAGCGAGGGAAGGCAGCCCTGGAAGCACGGCTGGAACAGGTACGGGGGTCCCAGGAGGGCTGGGGGGCGTCCCATGGGTGCTGGGGGTCCCATGGGTGCTGGGGGTACAATGTGGTTCCTATGGGGTCCTTGGAGGGCTGGGGGCACAATGTGGATCCTGGGGAGTCCTAGGGGTGCTGGAGGATCTCATGGGTGGAAGGAGGCTGGGGGCACTGTGTGGGTCTGGGGGCTCCTTTGGGGGCTGGGGGCACTGTGTGGGTCTGGGGGCTCCCATGGGTGCTGTTCCTCCTTCCCTCCCCAGCAAGAAGAGCTGAAGGTGAAGGTGCGAGAGGCCACAGAGAGACGGGACCAGGTGAGACTGAGAGGGCGCCCCCGTGGGGTCTCCCTCACCTTGGGGTATTTTTGGGGGGGGGTACATTTGAGGGTTCCCTCCCTCATTTTGGCTCTGAGTCCCTTCCCTCCATTTTGGGGTCACCCCAACTTGGGATCTCTTTTTCCTCTACTCTGGAGTCTTTTCCCCCCCCCAAATGTGGGGTCTCTTTCCCTTCTGATTTGGGGTCTTTTCCCCCCAATTTGGGATCTTTTTCCCCTACTCTGGGGTCTTTTTCCCCCCCAAATGTGGGGTCTCTTTCCCCTCTAATTTGGGGTCTTTCCCCCCAATTTGGGATCTCTTTTTCCCATAGTCTGGGGCCTCTTTCCCCTCTAATTTGGGGTCTTTTCCCCCCAATTTGGGATCTCTTTTTCCCCTAGTCTGGGGCCTCTTTCCCCTCTAATTTGGGGTCTTTTCCCCTACTCTGGGGTCTTTTTCCCCCCCAAATGTGGGGTCTCTTTCCCCTCTAATTTGGGGTCTTTTCCCCCCAATTTGGGATCTCTTTTTCCCCTAGTCTGGGGCCTCTTTCCCCTCTAATTTGGGGTCTTTTCCCCCCAATTTGGGGTCTCTTTCTCCCCTCAGCTGCTCCGACGGGTTCAGGAGCGGCGCCTGCAGCGGCTCTGCCGGCAGGAGGAGCTGCAGGGACTGCGGGAGAGAGTGGCCAGGTGAGGGGACAGGTGAGGGGACAGGTGAGGGGACAGGTGAGGGACAGGTGAGGGGGACAGGTGAGGGGGACAGGTGAGGGGACAGGTGAAGAGGGTCAGGTGAAGCCAGGACAGGTGAGGGGGGCCATGGCAGGGGCACAGGTGAGCAGGGTTGGGGTCCCCTGGGATTTTGGGGGGTGGTCCAGAGGTCCTGAGAGAGACTCAGGAGTTTTGTGGGGGGACCTCCAGCATGGGGGAGGGATCCTCAGGGTAGAGGAGAGCCCTGGAGGGGACCCAGTGGGAGTCCAGGTGTCCGGGTGGGGCTCCTGGGATAATGGGGGGATCCATTGTAGCCACGGTATTTTCTGGAAAATCCTTTCCTTAGAAATTTTTCTCCTGAGAAGCCGAGAGGCCTCAGAAACAAAATGTGAACAATAATTATCTGCTGCTGTGGAATGCAACAGGTGGATCTGTGACTGGCCTCATGTGGTTGTTTCTAATTATTGGCCAATCACAGTTCAGCTGTCTCAGACTGTTTGGTCAGCCACAAGATTTTATTATCATTCCTTTCCTTTGTTTGATTTTATTATCATTCCTTTCCTTTGTTTGATTTTATTATCATTCCTTTCCTTGCCTTCTGATAAAATCCTTTCTTCTATTCTTTTGGTATAATTTCAATATGTCATTTTCCCTTAATATAACAAATACCATAAAATAACAAACCAGCCTTCTGGGACATGGAGTCAACATTGCAGTTCTGTGCAAATTCCCACAATCCAGGAACTCTGGGGGGGGGGGGTGTGGTTGTGTCTCCCCCTACCCACATTCTGTCATTTCCCTCAGGGTGAAGGCCTCGTGTGAGCTGTACCAGACCCTGGCAGGGGCCCAGGTGCTGCCCCTCTCCCCAGGGACCCCCAAGGAGGAGCTGCAGCTGGAGCTGGGACCCCCTCCTGGCTCCTCCCGCTCCCTGCCCCCCCTTTGCCTGACCCTCACCCCCAGTGGGGAGGTCCAGCTGCAGGTGAGTGGCTTAGGGGGGATTTTGGGGGGCTGGGGAGGATTTTGGGGGGATTGGGGGCTGAGGGGGGGGGCACTGGGAGGGATTTGGGGGAGCACCGAAAGTTGGGGGTGGGAATTTTTGGGGGTCAGGAAGATTGTCAGGAAGACAATGAAGTCGCCACTTTGAGGTTGGGGACTGATCTGGGGGTGTCAGGGGGGGGTCCTGGGTGGTTTTGGGGTCTCACCACCTCCCTTTTTTCCTCCCCAGGAACCCCCCCTGGGGCTGCCCCCTCCCCTGGGCCCAGGGCTGCTGGAGCTGCAGCAGCGCTGCTGGGAGAGCTGGAGCCTCTGGGAAGAGGTGGCACACCTGAGGAACAGGTGAGGGGTTGGAGGTCTTTGGGGGGGCTTTGAGGGCAGCTGGAGGGGTCTTTGGGGTGAGTCTGAAGGGTCTGGGGGGTAACTGGGAGGGGTAGGGGCATTTAGGAGGTTGATTGAGGGGCCTCTGGGAGAGGTTGGGGGCTCTTTGTAAAAGGTTTTGGGGCAGTTCTGGGGGGGCTTTGGAGTAATTGCCAGGGTGGGGGGGTTGATTGGGGGGGCTGGGGGTTAATTTGGGGGGGCTGGGGGCTAATTTGGGGGGGCTGGGGGTTAATTGGGGGGCTCACCCCAACCCCCTGGTGATCCCCCAGGTTCGCCCTGGACTGGCAGCCGGAGTTGGGGCTCCTGCGAGTCCTGGGGGGCCCCCAGGGTGCCCAGACCCTCTGGACGCTGCAGGTGGAGCCGGGGTACCCCCAGAGCGGGGGAGTGAAACTGCTGCCCCCCCCAAAGGGGGCCCCCCCCATCCCTGTGAGTCCTTTGGGAGTGTCTTAGGGGTGTTTGGGGGTCCCTCAGAGGGGATTAGGGGTCTCTGGGGACAGGTTTAGGGATCCAGGGGCAATTTGAGGGTCCCTGGGGGTGGGTTGGGGGTCCTGGGGGGTCACTGAGGGCAATTTTGGGGTTCCCAGCAGCACTGGGGGGTGTCTGGAGGTGGTTTGGGGGTCCTGGGGGGGCACTTGGGGGTCACTGAGGGCAATTTGGGGGTGTCCCAGAGGCACCTGGGCATCCCAGGGATGGTTTTAGGGTTCTTGGTGGGTTTGGGGGGGAACCTTAGAAGGGCACAGAGGGGGTTCTGGGAGTGACCCCCAAACCCCCTTTTCCTCCACAGGCACCCCCAGAGCCCCCCACTCTGACACGGTGGCTGGAGCTGCTGGTGGTGGGGGGGGGGGGGGTCCTGAAAACCGGGGATCCCCCTCTCTCCCCCCCCCCATAAAAAACCCCACTGCACCCCAATAAACTCACGGCCACCCCTTCTCCAGCTCTGTCTCACCCCCCCAAAAAAAAATCCATTTCTGGGGGTTTGCAGGAGCAGCTTTATTGTGGGGAGGGGGCTCTGGGGGTCGGGGGTTTTGGGGTGCCGGGGGTCCCCCAATCCGGGGGTCCCTACGGGGGGGGGTCGGCTCCGCGCCGCTTGGGCTGGTTGCGCTCGGGGTGCAGCAGGATCACGTAGACCTTGGGGGCGTAGAGGAGCCCCAGGGGCACCGAGGCCGACAGGGACATGGACACCGTCAGCGTGGCCGTCTGCACGTGCACCTGCACCCCAAAAACGGCACCCCAAAATCCCAGTGACCCCAAAATCCCACTGACCCCAAAATCCTCCATCCCAAATCCCACTGACCCCCAAAATCCCACTGACCCCAAAATCCCACTGACCCCCAAATCCCACTGACCCCAAAATCCTCCATCCCAAATCCCACTGACCCCAAAATCCCACTGACCCCAAAATCCCACTGACCCCAAAATCCTCCATCCCAAATCCCACTGACCCCCAAAATCCCACTGACCCCCAAAATCCCACTGACCCCCCAAACCCAGCCATTCCCCAACCCAATTGTCCCAAGAGCTCATGGACACCGTCAGCGTGGCCGTCTGCAGGTGCACCTGCACCCCAAAAATGGTACCCCAAAATCCTACTGACCCCAAAATCCTCCATCCCAAATCCCACTGACCCCCCAAACCCAGCCATTCCCCAACCCAGCTGTCCCAAGAGCTCATGGACACCGTCAGCGTGGCCGTCTGTTCATGTACCTGCACCCCAAAAATGGTACCCCAAAATCCCACTGACCCCAAAATCCTACTGACCCCAAAATCAGGTGTCCCCAAATCCTACTGATGCCCAAATCCCACAGGGACCTCCTCAAACACCCCTGCAGACCCCTCAAGTGCTCCCAGGGGACCTTCAAATACTCCTAGGGACCCCCCAAACCCCCTCCTCACCCTCTCCACCAACTGGGTGGTGCCAAAGATGGACCTGAACATGAGCCAGACCACGAGTGCCCACCCTGATCCCCCAAATACCCCCAGGGACCCCAAACTCTCCTCCTCACCCTCTCTGCCGACTGGGTGGTGCCAAATAAGATGGGCCCAAAGACAAACCAGACAACATGTGCCCACAGTGAACCCCTAAATACCCCCAGGGACCCCCCAAATACCCCGAGAAACCCCAAACTTCCACCCTCTCTGCTGACTGGGTGGCGCCAAAGATGGGCCCAAAACAAACCACAGTGACCCCCCCCCCAAATACCCCCAAAAAACCCCAAACTCTCCTCCTCACCCTCTCTGCCGACTGGGCGGCGCCGAAGAAGATGGGCCCGAAGGCAAACCACAGTGACCCCCCAAATACCCCCAGGACCCCCAAACTCTCCTCCTCACCCTCTCTGCCGACTGGGCGGCGCCGAAGAAGATGGGCCCGAAGGCGAGCCACACCACGCAGGTGGTGTACATGGCGAAGCCGATGGGCTTGGCCTCGTTGAAGGTCTCGGGGACGCCGCGCGCTTTGACGGCGTACACGGTGCAGGTGAGCATCAGCAGCAGCGCGTAGGCCAGGCAGGCCAGCGTGGCCCCCTCGGCCATGTCGCAGCGCAGGACCCCCCGTGCCGCCTCGGGGTCGGGGGTCCGGCCCATCTCGTAGTCGATGAGGGCGTGGGGTGGCCGCACCAGCAGCCAGGTGGCCGCGGCCACCAGCTGCAGCCCGCTGAGCGTGAAGGTGATGACCAGCTGCGAGGTGGGGCTGATGAAGCGTGGCGGCGTCACCGAGCGCTTCCCTGCGGGGTACGGATGGGTTATGGGGGGCTGCTGGCACCCCCAGAGCTCGCCTGGCCTGAAGGGGTGGGGGTACCCCCATGTCCTTTGGTCTGATCTGGAACCCCAACAGTTTTAGAGGCCCTGGAAGTCACCTCCCTTGGTGGTGTTGGTGAGGAGCACAGGGTGGGGACCCTGTCCCATGTCTCTCATGCAGCCCCTCACCCCAAGCTCCTGCTCCCCAGTGCCCCTCACCCTGCTCAGAGATGTGGCAATGCAGGTTGGTCTTGGTGAGAGCATGGCACAGGTGAGACCCCAGCCCCTCGCCCCAGCCTCCTGCCCCTCCTGTGCCCCCATGTGCCCTCCCATGCCCCTCACCCTGCTCAGAGATGTGGCAATGCAGGTTGTCTTAGTGAGAGCATGGCACAGGTGAGACCCCAGCCCTTCACCCTGTGCCCCCCAGCCCCTCACCCCAGCCTCCTGCCCCTCCTGTGCCCCCCGTGTGCCCCCCAGCCCCTCACCCTGCTCAAAGATGCGGTAGATGCGGTTGGTCTTGGTCAGCAGTGCAGCGTAGGTCAGGCTCATGCCCATGCCCAGGAAGAGTCTCCGCAGGGCGCAGACCCCCACGCCGGGCTCGGCCACCATGAGGAAGGTGATGGCGTAGACCAGGGCGATTCCAGCCAGCAGCACGTAGCTCAGCTCTCGCCCCGAGGCTTTGACGATGGGCGTCTCGTGGTGCCGCACGAAGGTGGCCAGCACGAAGGCGGTGGCCATGAGCCCCAGCGTGGCCAGGGCCAGCGGGACGGCGGCGCAGGGGTGGCCCCAGCTGAGGCGCAGCACGGGCGTGGGGCGGCAGGCGGTGCGGTTGGGCGTGGGCCGCAGGTGAGAGGCGCAGGGCAGGCAGGTGAACAGGTCGGCCCGGTACTGGTAGCCCCCGCAGAGCTCGCAGTGCCAGCAGCACGGAACCCCCTTCACCGGCTTCTTGCGCTCGCCGGGGCCGCAAGGCAGGCTGCACACCGAGGGTGGCGGCGAGGACGAGTTGGAGCCCCAGGCCATGGCGTCCTCCTGGTGGGGGGGACAGTCAGGGACACCCCAAACCTCCCCAGGGACACCTTGATCAACCTATGGACATCCCAACCCTTCATGGGCACCTCATGGATCCCCCAAACCCTCCATGGATATCCTAAACAGCCAATGGAAAACCCAAACCCCCCCCCCCCCATGGATACCCCAAACCTCCTCAGAGACCCCCCACAAGCACCCCATGGTTCCCCCAAGCCCCCCATGGACACCCCCTCCCCAGGGAGAACGGGGCATCCCCCACCCAGTACCCCCAGTTGGCCACTGGGATCCCCCCCCCAGCTGACCCTGGGGGGCACCCCTGGGCTCTGGGGGGCTCAGGGGTCCCAGACCCACCTGCAGGTGCAGCCCCTGCACCCACTGCCCCACAGCCCGGTAGGCCCCTGTGCCGTTGCCCCCCTGGAACTGGAAGATGTCGTAGCGCCCGGGGGCGTCCCCGTTCTCATTGAAGGACACTGGCGTCCCCGCGCTGCCTGCACACCAGTATGGACCAGTATAAACCAGTAAGCACCGGTCTAGGTCAGGGACACCCCCTGCCACCCCGCAGGAGAAGTCAGCGACCACCCCAGCCCTGGCATGCCCCCACTACAGGGCAAACCAGTGCTCCCAATATGTTCACCAGTGCTCCCATCCTGCTATCCCCCAGTGCCTCCCAGTATGTCCCAGTATGGTCTGCAGTGCCGCCATCCCCTCCCCAGTGCCTCCCAGTATGTCCCAGTACGGTCTCCAGTGCCGCCATCCCCTCCCCAGTGCCTCCCAGTATGTCCCCGTATGGTCTGCAGTGCCACCATCCCCTCCCCAGTGCCTCCCAGTATGTCCCAGTACGGTCTCCAGTGCCGCCATCCCCTCCCCAGTGCCTCCCAGTATGTCCCAGTGCCTCCCAGTAGTTCCTGGTATGGTCTCCAGTGCTCCCAGTGCCCCCCCAGTATATCCCAGTGCCTCCCAGTGGTTCCTGGTATGGTCTCCAGTGCTCCCAGTGCCCCCCCAGTATATCCCAGTGCCTCCCAGTGGTTCCTGGTATGGTCTCCAGTGCTCCCAGTGCCCCCCCAGTATATCCCAGTGCCTCCCAGTGGTTCCTGGTTTGGTCTCCAGTGCCCCCCATATCCCAGTAGGCTCCCAGTGCCCCCAGTACCGTTGAAGGCCACCCTGCGGATGTGGGTGAGCAGGCGGCGCCCGTCGGGGGGGTCCATGTGGGCACAGAGCCCCCCGCCCGGGCAGGCCTCGCCCAGCATCGAGTGCAGCCCGTGGGCCATGGCCAGCACGGCGTCGATGACGAACTGCACCTTCCCCTCCTGCTCGTAGGGCGAGTCCCGCCCGATGCGCTCCCGCCCTGGGCGACCAGAGACCCCACATGGGCACCCCAAACCTGCCCTGAGCACCCCAAACCCACCAGGGGCACCCCAAACCCGCTATGGCCAGCACGGCATCAATGACAAACTGCACCTTCCCCTCCTGCTCGTAGGGCGAGTCCCGCCCGATGCGCTCCCGCCCTGGGGGACCAGAGACCCCACATGGGCGCCCCAAACCCGCCACAGCACCCTAAACCTGCCAGGGGCACCCCAAACCTACCACGGGCACCCCAAGGCTGCCACGAGACCCCTAAACCTGCCAGGGACACCCCACCTTCCTCTCCTGCTCATAGGGCGAGTCCCACCCAATGCACTCCCACCCTGGGGGACCAGAGACCCCACATGGGTGCCCCAAACCCACCACAGCACCCTAAACCTGCCAGGGGCACCCCAAATCCACCAGGGGCACCCCAAACCCGCTAGGGGCACCCCAAACCCGCTAGGGGGTCCCTCTAGGGTGCCTGTAGGGCAGGGTACCCATGGGGTCTCTGTAGGGTCCCTCTAGGGTGCCTATAGGGCAGGGTAGCCATGGGGTCCCTATAGGGTCCCTCTAGGGTGCCTGTAGGGCCGGGTACCTGTGCACTTGCGCACGGGTGCGCCGGGTGGCCCCGCGGGGTCCCCGTGGGGCGCGGTGCCGTGGGGCAGGCGGCAGTTGAAATCGTCCTCCCAGAACTCGTGGAACCAGAGGTTGCGGCGGTTGTTCTCCAGAGAGCGCGACGTGAAGTACTCGTCAAAGCCTGGGGGGACACGGGGACACCGCGGGGTCAGGGGGGGACCCCACAGAGCCATGGGGACCCCATGGGGACATGGGGACCCCACAGAACCACCAGGGACCCCATGGGGACATGGGGACCCCACAGAACCACCAGGGACCCCACAGAGCCACCAAGGACCCCATGGGGACATGGGGACCCCACAGAGCCACCAGGGACCCCACAGAGCCATGGGGTCCCACAGAATCCTGGAGTGTCCCATGAACCCCCCAAAGCCCCGGGGTCCCCCAGAGCCCCCCAAACCCCCCCTGAGTTCCCCCAGAGACCCTCCTGAGCCCACCTGGGTCCCCCCAGAACCCCTCAGGTCTCCCCAAAGTCCCCTAAGAGTCCCCTGGAACCCCCAGAGCCCCCCAGCAATCTCCAGTTGCCCCCAGCCCCTCTGAATTCACCCCAGTCCCTCCTAATAACTTCCCAGTAGCCCCCAGTCCCTCCCAGTAGCCCCCAGTCCATCCCAGTAGCCCTCAGTCCATCCCAGTTTCCCCAGCCCTCAGTCTCCCCAGTTCCCCCAGCCCCCTCAGTGTCCCCATTCCCTCCCAGTGTCCCCATTCCCTCCCAGCCCTCCCAGTCCCTCCAGTCCATCCCAGTAGCCCCCAGTCCATCCCAGTAGCCCCCAGTCCATCCCAGTTTCCCCAGCCCTCAGTCTCCCCAGTCCCCCCAGTGTCCCCAGTGCCTCCAGTCCATCCCAGCGTCCCCAGTCCATCCAGTACCTCCCAGTTCATCCCAGTGTCTCCAGTCCGCCCAGTAGCCCCCAGTCCATTCCAGTAGCCCTCAGTCTCCGCAGTCCCCCCAGTGTCCCCAGTCCCCCCAGTGTCCCCAGTCCCCCCAGTGTCCCCTGTCCCCCCAGTGTCCCCAGTCCATCCCAGTCCCTCCCAGTAGCCCGCAGTCCATCCCAGTTCCCCCAACCCTCAGTCCCCCCAGTCCCTCCCAGTCCCTCCCAGTCCTCCCAGTCCTCCCAGTGCTCACCGGGCACCGAGGCTCGTTTGGGCAGGATGGTGATGGCCCCGTCTGCCGCGTCCTCCAGGCCCTGCACCGGCGCCATCTTGGCCCCCCAGCTGTCCGAGCCCACCCACGAGAAGTGGCCGGACAGGTTGGCCAGAGTGGCGGCCTCCAGCACCCGCCTGCGGGGACAGGCACGCCTACTGGGCAAACTGGGAGAGACTGGGGGCACTGGGAGGGACTGGGGGCTACTGGGATGGGCTCAAAGGCTGCTGGAATGGACTCAGGGGAACTGGGGGGGTTATTGGGATGGGACTGGGAGAGTCTGGAGATCACTGGGGTCTACTGGGATAGCCTGGGGTCTACTGGGATAGACTGGGAGCTACTGAGATGGACTCAAGGGCACTGGGAGGTAACTGGGAGGCACTGGAATGGGTTGGGCAGCTACTGGGATGAACAGTGGAGGCTCCTGGGAAGGACTGTGAAGGACTGGGAGGCCACTGGGTTGGACTGGGGAGCTACTGGGAGGGGACCTGACTGGACTGGAATGAACTGGGATGAACTCTGGCATGCTGAGGAGTGCTGGGGAGGGACTGGGGCAGTCTGGGGCAGGACTGCTGTGTACTGGTGTGCACTGGGGCGCACTGGTGTGCACTGGTGTGCACTGGGGCGCACTGGTGTGCACTGGGATGCACTGGGATGCACTGGGATGCACTGGTGTGCACTGGGATGCACTGGTCTCACCGGATGTCGTCCTCGTTGGCGAAGAGCACGACCCCGCGCGCGGTCGACGTCTCCATCAGGCGCCCGATGACCTTGGCGAACTCCCCCGGCTTCGGCTCCCGCGGGATCTTGATGGACTGGGCGATGCACAGGCCCCCTGCCCCAGTACGGACCAGTATAAACCAGTACGGACCAGTATAAACCAGTACGGACCAGTATAAACCAGTACAGACCGGTACGGACCAGTATGGACCAGTGTGGATGGGGATCGCCCTCCCTGCCCCGGCCTCAGAACCTCCCCCTTCCTTCACCCTCCCAGTACATCCCAGTATGGCCCAGTGCTTCCCAGTATAACTCAGTGCTCCTCCCAATGCTCCCAGTGCCCCTCCCAGTGCTCCCAGTATAACCCAGTGTCCTTTCAGTGCTCCCAGTGCCCTAGTACAACACAGTACAATGCAGTACAACCCAGTTCAAACCAGTACAACCCAGTACAACGCAGTTCAAACCAATATAACCCAGTATAACCAAGTACAACCCAGTACAACCCAGTACAGCCCAGTACAACCCAATATAACCCAGTACAGCCCAATATAACCCAGTACAGCCCAGTACAACCCAATATAACCCAGTATAACCAAGTACAACCCAGTACAGCCCAGTGCAACCCAATATAACCCAGTATAACCAAGTACAACCCAGTACAACCCAGTACAGCCCAGTACAACCCAATATAACCCAGTACAGCCCAGTACAGCCCAGTACAACCCAATATAACCCAGTATAACCAAGTACAACCCAGTACAGCCCAGTACAGCCCAGTACAACCCAGTACAACCCAGTACAGCCCAGCACAGCCCAGTACAGCCCAGTACAGCCCACCAGCCTCGCGGGAGCTCTGCACGAAGGCCTCGACGCCGCTCTCGCCGTAGTTGCCCTCGGAGGCCAGCGTGCTGACGTAGCTCCAGCCCAGCGCCCGCACCACGGCCACCATGGCCTGCGCCTGGTACGAGTCCGGAGGCACCACCCGCGAGAAGAACTCGTAACGCCCGGGGTCCGACAGCTCGGGGGCCGTGGAGGCGTAGCTGATCTGGGGGATCTGGGGACATTGGGGACATTGGGGGCGTGTCAGGGACAGGGGGACATTGGGGGGTTTGGGGACACACAGGGGTCTGACAGCTCGGGGGCCGTGGAGGCATAGCTGATCTGGGGGATCTGGGGACACAGGGACGTGTCAGGGACATGTCAGGGACAGGGGGACATTGCGGACACAGGGACGTGTCAGGGACAGGGGGACACTGGGGACATCAGGAATGTGTCAGGGACAGGGGGACATTTGAGATGAGTCAGGGACATGGGGACACACAGAGGTCTGACAGCTTGGGGGCCGTGGAGGCGTGGGGGATCTGGGGGATCTGGGGACACGGGGACGTGTCAGGGACAGGGGGACATTGGGGGGTTTGGGGACACACAGGGATCTGATGGCTCAAGGGACATGGATGTGCAGCTGATCTGGGGGCACTGGGGACATGTCAGACACGTGGGGACATTGGGGACATCAGAGACATGTTGGGAGCAGGAGGATATTGGGGACATGTCAGGGACAGGGACACATTGGGGACATTGGGGCGTGTCAGGGATGGGGACATCAGGGTATGTCAGGGACAGGGGGAAATTGGGAACATTAGGGACACAGGGGTATGTTAGGGACATGGGGACATTGTGGGGCCATGGGGACATTGTGGGGCCATGGGGAGATTGGGGTGAGGGGCTATGGGGGTGTCAGTGTGGAGCTGTTGATGTAGGAGGGGTCTGGGGGGACATTGGGGAGAGTGAGGGGGCAGGGGGGGCTCAGCCTCGAGGCTGGGGACAAGAGGGACATGCGGGGGGAGACCCGGGTGACACCCAGGGGGACCTGGCACTGTGGGACCCCCCCTTCCCTGTCCCTGTCCCTAATCCCCCCTAATCCCCCTGGGCCATTTGCTGCCGTCCCAGGGGATTGTGGGTAACACCCAGGGGGGAGGGGGGGAAGGTTCTGGAAGGGACCCGGGGGGGTGGGGGGGGGGGACAGAGGGGGACCAGGTGTCCAGGCCCCCCCTCACAGGGAGGCAGTGGACACCATGAGGACACTGTGGGGACAGCACTGTCCCGTGTCCCCTCAGGGTCCCCCCAGCCAAAACACCCCCCACGTTCCCCCAACGTCCCCAACAGCCCCACAACGTCCCCAACGACCCCAGTGACCACAAAGAGCCGCTGGACATTGGCCACCATGATGGCCATGGAGCTGGCAGAGGCACCACTGCTGCCCATGTCCCCTCCATGCCCCCAAGGCCCTTCCATGTCCCCAAATGCCCCTCCATGTCCCCAACACCCCCAACGCCCCCAAATCTCCCCAACCCACTGTGAAGATCTGCAGAACGTTGGCCACCATGATGGCCCCGGAGCTGGCAGAGACACCAATGTCCCCCCATGTCCCAATGTCCCCCCATACCCCAATGTCCCCCCATGTCCTCAATGCCCCTCATGTCCTCAATGTCCCTCCATGTCCCCAAGGTCCCCAAATCCCCCCAACCCACCGTGAAGAGCCGCAGCACATTGGCCACCATGATGGACACAGAGCTGGCAGAGTCACCAATGTCCCCCCATGCCCCAATGTCCTCTCATGTCCTCAATGTCCCTCCATGTCCCCAGTGCCCCCAGCTGCCCCCAACCCACCGCGAACAGCCGCAGCACGTTGGCCACCATGATGGACACGGAGCTGGCGGACGCCCCGATGACCCCGACCAGGCGCTCGGGCGGGGGCCGGCGCGGGGCCGAGCCGTCGGGGCAGCTGCCCTCGCCCCCCTCGGGGGGCAGGAGGCTGCGCACGAAGCTCAGCGCCTGCTCCAGCGCGTAGGTGTCCCTGGAGCAGGTGTCGAGGATGCGGGCGCCCAGCGTCAGGTTGGGCAGCACGCGCGGGTCGCCGTTGACGCGGTCCAGCGCGTACAGCATGGCCTCCAGCCGGTGGATGCCCTTCTCCTTCTTGACCGGCCCGCAGGGCACCCCGGCGGGGCCGCGGGCGTGCACCGGGAACAGCCCCCCCAGAGTCAGGTCACCCTCCAGACGGATGGCGTGGGGCTGGGTGGGCGCCGGGGGGCAGCGGCACGGCGGGCACAGGGACAGCAGGGCCACCAGCAGGGCCACCAGTGGGGCTGGCATGGTGGGCTGGGGGCAAAGAGGGGGGTTAGGGGGTGATGGGGGGCAGAGGTGACCCTCTGTGGGGCACAGGGACAGCAGGGCCACCAGCAGGGCCACCAGTGGGGCTGGCATGGTGGGCTGGGGGCAAAGAGGGGGGTTAGGGGGTGATGGGGGGCAGAGGTGACTCTCTGTGGGGCACAGGGACAGCAGGGTGGGCAGTGGTGGCACGGTGGGGTGGGGGTGGCACCCCATGGGGCAGAGGTGGTTCCCTGTGGGGCAGGGTGGGTGCCAGGGGGGCACAGGGACAGGAGGGTCACTGGGGGGGGTCAGCAGGGTGGGCAGTGGTGGTGGCACCCCGTGGGGCAGGGGTCAGTACCTGTGGGGTGGGGGCGGTACCCCAGGGACCAGGGGGGGTCACAGGGACACAAGGAGGGGACAGAGGGGGTTACAGAGAGGACACCCAGGGGGTGAGGGGCGGGGGGTGGCACCCATTGGGGTGGGGGGACACCCTGTTGGGGATGGGGAGGGGGTAATGACACCCCATGAGGCAGGGACACCCCCAATGAGGGGGGCAGCCCCCCCATGGGGCAGGGGGCTCTGTCCCCACCCTGGAGGGAGGTTTGGGGGTCCCCAGCACCCCCCAGTTCGGGGTCCCCGTGCCCCCATCCCGCTCACCTGGCCCGTGGGTGCTCCTGTCCCTGTGCAGCCGCTGGGGACTGCGGGTGGGGGCTGCCTCTGTCCTGGCCCCCCCAAATCCCCCCCAGTTCCCCCCCCTCGGGGTCCCTCCAGATGCTGATGGGGAAGGGAGGGGGAGGGCTCCACCTCCCACCCCCCCAATCCCGGTTTGGCCAAACTCCCGCAGCTCCCAGCCCCCCCCCCCCAATTAAACCAGATGTTAATTATTGGGGAGGGGGGGGTGAGGGGGATTAGGGGTGCCCACCCCCCCCGAACACATCCCCAGAGGGTCCCATGTGGGGCTGAGCCCTCGGGGGGTTTGGGGGGGGGTCGGGAGGGCTCTAATCCCCCCCAGCTGTGGGATTATGGGGAGGGGGGGGGGGGGATAATCCACTGCTCATCTGCAGCCAGGACCCCCCCCCAGCACCAGATGAGCACCAGGCACGGGGGGGGCTCAGGGGGACTCGTGTGGGGGGGGCTCTGGGGACCTGAGGAGGATCCTGGGGGGCTGTGGGGACATTGAGGGGGCTGAGGGGGCCATGGAGAGGCACGGCGGGGTCTGTGGGGGATGTGGGGACATTGAGGGGGCTGAGGGGGCCATGGACAGGCACGGGGGGGCTCTGTGGGGGATGTGGTGGGGGTGAACGCACCATGGAGAGCTCTGAGGGGACAAGGAGGGGACATTGGGGGGGGGGGGGGTCAGTGGGTCCCGGAGGGGTTCAGTGGGTCCGGGCAGGGGTCAGTGGGTCCCGGAGGGGTTCAGTGGGTCCGGGCAGGGGTCAGTGGGTCCGGGGGCTGTGGCAGGGGCGGGGTTCGAGAGGCCCCAGAGCGGGCGGGGCCTTTCCCGCCCAAAACTCCGCCTCAGCCGTTCCCGCCCAAACCGCAGCGCGCGCTTCTCGCCACCGCCAGGCCACGCCCCCGCGTTTGAGCAACGCCCCCTCCTGGTGTAACCACGCCCCCTAAGGCTCGGCCACGCCCCTCCGCGCTTTACGGCTTTTTCGCGACACCCCGCCCCCTGCTAGCGGTGCTTTACGGCTGTGTTGGTGTTTTACGACCGCGGCCGGCCGCGTTGTGCGGGTGCGGGACCGGGGGGGGCCCGGGGGGAATTCGGGGTGCGGCAGAGCCTGGAAAGGGGTGGGGAGGGCTCTGGGGGGGGGGGTCACTTCATTTTAACTCCCTCCTGCCCATCGCAGGGGCCATGGCTGGGGCCGAGCGGGACCCGCACGGGAGGGGCGAGGAAGAGGAGGAAGAAGAAGAGGAGGAAGAAGAGGAAGAGGAAGAAAAGGAGGAGGAAAAAGAAGAAGAGGAGGAGGAGGAAGAAGAGGAAGAAATGGAGGGGGAAGAAGAGGAAGAAATGGAGGGGGAAGAAGAGGAAGGAAAGGAGGAAGAGGAAGGAAAGGAGGAAGAAGAGGAGCGTCCCGAGGGCTCCCCCCACGCCGAAGCCCCCTCGGACCCCCCCTCAAAGCCGGTGGTACCGGGGGTCATTTATTTGTCCTTCCTCCCCCCGGGCTTCGGGCCCCGCCAGGCCCGGGCGCTGCTGCGGCCGCACGGGGAGCTGGGCAGGGTCTTCCTGCAGCCCCACGGTGAGTCCGGGGGTCCCGGGGGACGGGGGGGGGGTCTGGGGGTGTTTTCCCGCAGCCCCGGGGTGCCAGGGGACCCCCAGCAATGGGGAAGGGGGGGGGTCCCCACAGGCAGGTACAGAATTTGGGGATCAGCCTCGCTGACACCAATGGAGCCGGGGGGGGCGGGTTCAGCACCCTTGGGTGGGGGGCTCAGCCCTCCCGGGGGTCTCAGCGCCCCCTCCCCGTTCCCGCAGGAGGCTCCGTGCGGCGGCGGCGGCAGCGCCCGGGAGGGCCCCCGGCCGTGGCGTTCGCCGAGGGCTGGGTGGAATTCCGGGACAAGCGAGCGGCCAAACGCGCGGCCAAAATCCTGCACGGGGCCCCCATGGCCCCCCGGCCCCGCAGCCCCTTCCGCCATCACTACTGGAGCATCAAGGTGGGGATCGGGGGGTCCTGAGGAGGGGTCCCGGGGGGTTCAGAACCGTTTTAGGGGGGGCTTGGATCCATTTTTGGGGGGTCTCAGATCCCTTTTTGGGGGAGGGGGGGACACCTGTGGGCTCCTGGGTGATTGGGACCCTTTATGGGTGAGGGGTTGGAGTCCCTTTTTTGGGGTCCCAGATTTGTAGGGAGCACCTGGGTCCATTTTTTGGGGCATCTCAGATCCCTTTTAGGGGGGGTCTCAGACCTTTGGGGGAAAGGAGACACCTGTGGATTCCTAGGCAACTGGGAGGGGGTTGGGTGAGGGGTTGGGGTCCCTTTTTTGGGGTCCCAGATCTGTAGGAAGCACCCAGGTCCCTTTTTTGGGGCATCTCGGATGGTTTTGGCCCACTGGGGGTCCCTGTTTTAGGGTTCAGGGGGGTCCCCCACACTGGCAGAGGGGCATTCAGTGAGGAGGGGCTGGGCTGTGTTGGGAGACCCCTCCCACACACCTGGGCCAGCAGCTGAGGGGGGTTTGAGCAACCCAAAACCTTCTTTTGGGGGGCGATCTGAGGTTGTTTGGGGGTCCCCTGACCTGTGCTCATCATCCCCCCCCTTCCAGTACCTGCCCGGGTTCCGGTGGCCTCACCTGAGCGAGCGCCTCAGCTACGAGCGCCAGGTGCGGGCGCAGCGCCTGCGGGCCGAGGTGGCCCAGGCCAAGCGGGAGGGGGGGTTCTACGCCCGCCGTGCCTCCAAGGAGCCCCCCAAAACCTCGGGAGACGCCGCAGCCCCTCCCCGCACCTGGGGCTTCACCCAGAGAGCCACCGAGGAGGAGATTTGGCGGCGCAAAGCTCGGCCCCCGCCGGCCGCGCCCCCCCAGAGCCTGCTGGAGAAGGTGTTTGGGACAGGCAGGTGAGACCCTCCCTCAAATTTGGGAGGGCTCAGGGTCCTTGGAACGCCAGGGCCCCCTCCCGACACCGATCCCTGTGTCAAGGACCACCGAATGTTTTATTTTTCTCCTTAAAGCTTTTATTACTTTTAACAAAAATAATTCCTCGCGGTCTCTTTAAATTCTGCCGTGGGGGGGGGCGGGGCTAAGGGGAGTGGGCGGGGTTATGGCTTCGGCGCGAAACTCCCTGAAGGCAGCGCAAGGGGCGGGGAGTGGGAGTGGCTAAAGCAGCTCAGGCCGCGCCCTTTTGCCATAAAAGGACGTGGCCCAAGGAAGCAACAGCGGGTGAAAGGTGCGTGTAGGCGGGGCCTGAACAAAGGGGCGGGGCTGGAGAAAGCCACGCCCCTCCCCGCGCTTTAATCAGGTTATTTAAATCTCTACAAAGGGGAGGGCAAGGGCTCTTAAAGGGGCCGCGCCCCCGTTTCGGGGGGCGGTTCCAGTGTCAAAAATAGAAGCTCTGGGGGGGTGGGGGAGGGGCCCCAGTGTAGCACTGGGGAAATGGGAGAACGAACAAACTCGGGGCCCCATAAACCTGATGTCCCCATAAACCTGGGGGGTGGGGGGCAAGCCCCCCCAAAAATGGGTGCTGAGAGCACCCCAATATTCCCTGGGAAACCAAACGGGGGGAGTGGTACCAAACTGGGGACTCCCCCCCCTCAAAATGCCACCGCTGGGGTCCCTCAGCCTTGCTGTGTCACTGGGGGAGGGGCATCCTGACACTGTGGGGGGGGGGGGGAACGGACACACCAGGGGTCCCCAAAATCGGGGTGTCACCCTGGGGTCCCCCTGAATTCCCACAGTGAGGTCCTGGAGCCCCCAAACCTGGGGGGGGGGAGGGCACCCCAGAACCTCCCAGTGACTCTCTGGGGGTCTCCAGGGGTGCCAATCCCACCCTGGGGACCCCCCCGGTGCCCCTTCCCCACTACACCCAAGGCTCCATCCCCAAATCCCACTCCCCAAAGGTGCAACACCCCCATCCCTGCTCCCCACCACCCCCACATCCCCCAATTTTAGTTCCCCTCTCACTTTTAGGTCCCTCATTTTGCTCTCCCCCCTCCCCATTTTATCCCCCCCACCCCCCCTCATTTCCTCCACCCCAATTCCAGTTCAGCCATCACTTCCCAACCCCCCCAAATTTTGCTTCCTTCCCCATTTCCCTTTCCCCTTCCCATCAACATCCCCCTCCCCACATTTTTCCCTCCCATCTCCCCCAATCCCTTCCCCCCCTCTCCCCGCCCCCCCCACCCCAATCCCTTCCCTAAATCCCCTCCCCCCCTTCCCATTTTCCCTCAATGCCCCTCCCCCGCCAGCATTTGGCAGGGCCGGCAGCAGCGCCCCCCCCTCACCAGGACATGGCAGCGAGGGGCGGGGGGCCGGGCCGGGGGTCCCGGGGGTCCCGGGCAGGGCCCGTAGGCCTCGAGATCGCAGAGCAGCTCCACCAGGTCCAGCACGGAGCGCAGGGGGGGGCGCCGGGCCAGCACCTCGTGCCCGGGGGGCACCGGGCGGCCGCGGGCCACCAGGACCCGGAAAGCCAAGCCCGGGTTGAGCAGCACGGCGGCCGCGGCCATGGAGGAGCGGGGGCAGCGCTGCACCAGGCGGAGCCCCCGCGCCGGGCACGGCCCGGGACCCCCGTCAGCCCCCACGACTCCCCAGTGAGCCGGGAGGGGAATCTCAGCCAGTTCCTCCAGGAAGGAGCCGGGCCAGAGCTGGGGAGCGGGGGGCAGCGGGAAGGGCTGCGGGAGAGAAAGGGTTAACAGGGTGGGGGGGATGCATAGAGACCCCCCCAAGAATCCCCCCCAGCCTCCTTGTATAAACCCCCCTGTTTGGAGAGCCTCCCGAAAAAACTCAAGGGTCATGCCCAGAGTCCCTTCCCCAACCCACCAGGACCCCAAAAACCTCCCCCTGCTCCCCAAAATCCCTTCCCCAAATCACCAGGACCCCAAAAACCTCCCCTCACTCCCCAAAATCCCTTCCCCAAATCACCAGGACCCCAAAAACCTCAGCCCACTCCCCCAAATCCCTTCCCCAAATCACCAGGACCCCAAAAACCTCCCTCTGCTCCCCAAAATCCCTTCCCCAAATCACCAGGACCCCAAAAACCTCCCCTCACTCCCCAAAATCCCTTCTGCAAATCACCAGGACAACAAAAACCTCCCCCTGCTCCCCAAAATTCCTTCCCAAGCTCACCAGGACCCCACAAACCCCCCAAAAGTTCCCATTTCCCAGAACCTCCTCCCCTGCCCCAATCCCCTCTAAAGCCCCCCCAGGACACTCCCAACCCCTTCCCAAGATCCTCTCAACCCATTAAAATCCCCCCCCCCCCCCCCAGGACTCCCCAAATTCCTCAGGACCCCCCCCCTTCCTCACCACTCGGCTGCTGCCCTCCTCCTCTTCCTCCTCCTCCTCCTCCTCACTCTCATCCAGTACCACCAGCTGGGCAGGGGGAGGTTGGGGGGGCACCTGGGGGTGAAGGCAGAGGCTCAGGACCCCCCCAAATCCCAGGGACACCCCCCCAAATCCCAGGGTTCCCCCCCTTACCGGCACCAGGGACGCGCTGGGCTGCGGCTGCTCCTGCTTCACGCGGGGGGTGGCGGCAATCAGGACCCCCAAATCCCCCGAGGGGGGCTGGAAAAGGGGGGGGGGGGGGCAGGGGCGTTATGGGGGTCCCAGGCACCCCGAGGAGGCTCAGGGGGTGTTTGGGGGTCCCACTCACCCTTTGGGGGGCGACGCTGGGCTCCGGGGGGGCCCCTTTGAGGCGCGGGGCCGAGGCGATGAGGAGCCCCAGGCGAGGGTCCTGGGGGGCAGGGGGGGTCACGGGGGGGTCCCAGGTGTCCAGGGAGGGCCCCAGGCAGCCGGGGGGTCTCACCTCGAGGCGGGGGAGGGGTCCTGATTCCTCCTTGATGGGGCAGAGGCGCAGAGGGGGGCCCGGGAGGGGCCTGGAGCCCTTCTCAGCCCCCCCCAGCGGCTCCTCCTTCTCCTGTGGAGGAGGGGCAGGTCAGGACAGCCAGGTGAGACCCCCCCCATTTTCCCCCCAGGTATCCAGGAGGGACCCCCCCCCACCCCCAAAAAAGGGACCTAAGTGTCTGCAGAGGACCCACCCCCACCTCATCCCCTGTGGGGAAACTGAGGCACACACGCACAAACCTTGGGGTCAACGGGGGAGGAGGGGACCAAGGCATCTGGGGGTCCCCCAAAACCCCCCAGAGCCCCTCCCGCGGCGGGAGGGGGGACGTGGGGACACCTTGGTCCCCTCCCCCGACACCTGGGTCCCCCGGAGGGGGGAGGGTCCGTGCAGAGCAAAGCAGCAAAGCAAGCACAGCCAAGGGGGGGGGGGGGGGGGATGTGTGAGGGTCCCGTGGGGGTGGGGGGAGCATTTTGGGGTCCCCCATGAGCAGAGTTGGGGGTGGGGGGGGTCCCGTTACCTTGCGGGGGGGGCGGGGCGGGCGGCGGCGGCTCCGGGCAGCGGCGCGGGGGGGCCGGGGGGGCCAGCGGCGGCGGGGCCTGGACAGGGGGAGGGGGCGGCCGCTCCAGGGGGGCCCCCAGCGACCCCCCCCCACCGGCAGCAGCCGCCTCTGCGCCAGGAGAGAAACCTCAGAGCGGGTGGGGCAGTTCCAAGGGGAGGGGGATGCGGATTTGGATTTGGGGGGGGGCACAAATGCAGGAAGAACTCCCCCAAGGTGGGCCCAAGCTGGCTGAGGGACCCCCACCCCTTCCCCCCAAAAGGGACCCAGGGTGAGCCCCCCAAAGCCAAGCAATGCAGGAAGGACCCAGGCGTCGGGGCAACCCCCCCCTCCCCACCCAAAAACAAGACCCAAGTGTCCACCAGGTGCCACCTGGGCGCCGACCAATTTCCCCCTCCCCTCCCACCCCAAACTTGTCCGTACTGGTCCAAACTGGGCTGCACCCAGCGCCGGGGTGGCCGGGGGAGCCCGAACCTTGCGCGTGCCTCAGTTTCCCCAGCCGAAGGAGTCGGGTCGCTGAGGAAAGGGGGGGTGGAGGGCATGGCTGGGGGCTCCGCTGGGAGGTTACTGAGAGGCACTGGGGAGGAAGAAGCACCGGGGGGCACCCACCATGGCACAGCGCAGGCACTGCCTCCAGCGGCACTTCTGGCGCTTGAGGTTCTGCCCCCCGAATTTGGGCTTGTCCCGGCAGAAGTCGCAGCGGCCGCAGTCGGCCGGGCGCCGGCAGGCTGCGCACACCCCGCAGCGCCGGCTGGCCCGGCTCCGCACCCCCCGCTGCCGGCAGAGAGCGGCGTCACCCCCGGGTCCCCAACTGTCCCCAGGACCCGCCCGGTGGCGCGGTGTTAGTGTGGGAGCAGCTATTAGGAGCGTTACGGTAGATGCGGCGGTATTAGGGGTATTGCGGCAGCCAGGCAGCAGCAGCAGCAGGAGATTAGGCCGAGGCAGGTATTCAGGTAGGAGCAGCTATTAGAGGCATTACGGTACGTGAGCCCCAGAATTTGAGGCTTTACGGTATCTGAGCCCTGCTATTTAGGATAATACGGTATCTGAACCCCGCTATTTGGGGCATTACGGTACCTGTATCCCACTATTACAGGCATTACAGTATATAGGGCATTATGGCATCTGAGCCCCAGTATTAGAAGCATTACGGTATCTGAACCCTGCTATTTAGGGCAATACGGTATCTGAACCCCACTATTTGGGGCATTACGGTATCTGAGCCCTGCTATTTGGGGCAATACGGTATCTGAACCCCACTATTTGGGGCATTACGGTACCCGTATCCCACTATTACAGGCATTACAGTATATAGGGCATTATGGCATCTGAGCCTCAGTATTAGAAGCATTACGGTATCTGAACCCTGCTACCCTGCTACTTGAGGCATTACGGTACCTGCTATCCCACTATTAGAAGCATTTTGGTATCTGAGCCCTGCTATTTGGGGTATTACAGTCCTGAGCCCCAGTATTAGAGGCATTACGGTATCGGAACCCTGCTATTTGGGCCATTACAGTACTGAGCCCCAGTATTAGAGGCATTACGGTATCTGAGCCCTGCTATTTGGGGCAATACAGTATCTGAGCCCCAGTATTAGAGGCATTATGGTATCTGCATCCCACTATTAGAAGCATTACGGTACCTGCATCCCACTATTAGAGGCATTACGGTATCTGCACCCTGCTATTAAAGGCATTATGGTATCTATGCCCTGCTATTTGGGACATTATGGCATGTGAGTCCCACTATTAAAGCCATTATGGTATGTGAGTCCCAGTATTTGGGGCATTACGGTACCTGCACCCTGCTATTAAAGGCATTGTGGTATCTATGCCCTGCTATTTGGGGCATTACGGTATCTGCACCCCAATATTGGTACCTTGGGTCCTGCTATTAAACCTGGAGTAGTTACTAGGAAATTATGGTAACCAAACCCTGCTCTGAGGGGTTCTGGGGTACGTGAACCCCATTATTTGGAGCATTACAGTGCCCCAACCTCACAGCCAGGGTTGTTCAGATCCCACCATCAGCTGTGAAGAATTTTTGGGGTGTCACAATGACCTGGCCCCAGCATTAGGGGTATTATGGTACTGGCACCCAAATATCTGTGGGGTTTGAATGTGCTGAATGCCAATATTGAGCCTTGGAATGGCTCATAGGATCATTACGGTACCTGCACCCCAATACTGCCCCCTTTTTAGGCCCCTATATTAAGGGCATTACGACTTCCCCCCCTGCCCCAATAGCTGCTCTGGGAAGGGCGTGGCCATTGAGGGAGGGGCGGGGCTATAAGAGAGGGGGCGGGACCAAGGTCTGTCACTCACCCCGCGGAGCCCAGGGGCCTTCGGGGGTCGCCCCGGCTTCTTCTTCTCCTTGCCCTTGTTCAGCAGCTTCTGGGAGGGAGGGGGGGGTTTTGGGGGGGGCTGGGGGTTCCAGATGTGCCCAGGTGTGCCCAGGGGGGTCCCACTCACTCTGTGCCTGGCGCCGGAGGTGTCACTGGGCTCCCGCTCCACGAGAGGCTTCCACTTCTGGAGGGAGGAAATGGGGCTGAGGGGGGCACTTTGGGGGTCCCCCCTCTCCCCGAACACCCGGGGGTCTGTGCTTTGCCACTGCCCGGTGTGGGGGTCCCACACTCACCTCTGTCAGGGGCCGGGGGCTCTGCGGCTTCTTGGCCACTCTGGCTTTCTAGGGGGACACAGGGTGAGGGGTCAGCAGGTGACAACGGGTGTGGGGCACACCAGGGTGACAGCGGGGAGGTGGCTGGGGGTGCCAGGGACGGCAGGGGTGACACTGGGGGGGTTCTGGGGGGACAGTCCCACCTTGGGGCGCAGGCAGCGGCGGCGCAGGCAGCGCCACTGGCGCTTGAGGCCGGGCTGCAGGCGCCGCAGGCAGATGCAGCAGCTGCCGCAGTCCTCGGTGCTCAGGCAGGCGGCGCAGGAGCCGCAGCCCAGGCCCTGCGGGGACAAATATGGGAAAACATGGGAAAAAATGGGGTGACAAATATGGGATAACACAGGAAAATATAGGATAACAAACATGGGATAACACTCGAGCCTATAGGAGGACGTGGGTGAATGAATGGCCACAGACAAGGGACAGGGACAGGGGGACAAGGCAGGAGCCGCAGCCCAGGCCCTGCAGGGACAAATATGGGAAAACATGGGAAAAAATGGGGTAACAAATATGGGGTAACACATGGGGAATATGGGAAAATATGGGATAACAAATATGGGGTAACACTCGAGGGTATAGGAGGACGTGGGTGAATGAGCAGCCACAGACAGGGGACAGGGGGACAAGGCAGGAGCTGCAGCCCAGGCCCTGCGGGGACAAAACACAGGGAAATATGGGAAAACATGGGAAAACATAGGATAATATGGGATAATGAACATGGGAAAACACAGGGAAATGTGGGAAAACATGGGAAAATATGGGATAACATATATGGGATAAGACGGGAGGATATAGGAGGACATGGGTGAATGAGCAGCCACAGACAAGGGACAGTGACAGGGGGGTGCTGGTGACATTGAGGGCATGTTTGTGACACTGGGGGGGTGTTGGTGACACCGAGGGAGGTAACAGTGACAAGGGGGTGTTGGTGACACTGGGGGGATGTTGGTGACACTGGGGGGATGTTGGTGACACCAGAGTGGGTGACAGTGACAAGGGGGTGTTGGTGACACTGGGGGGATGTTGATGACACCAGAGTGGGTGACAGTGACAAGGGGGTGCCGGTGACATTGAGGGGGTGCTGGTGACACTGGGGGGGCGTTGGTGACACCCAGAGGGGTGCCAGTGACAGGGGGGTGCCGGTACCTTCTTGACGATGCGCAGGCAGCGGCGCAGGAGGCACTTGGGGGTCCGGCCGGGCCCTGCGGGGCCCCCGGGGGCGCTGCGGGCGCAGGCGCTGCAGATGCCGCAGTCCTCGGGGATGCGACAGGCCTGGCACGTGCCACAGCCCACCCGCTGTGGGCAGGGGGTGTCAGGGCTCTGGGGGAGCCCCCAAACCCCCTGAGGGATTTGGGGAGCACCATTCAACCCCCCTGAGGGATTGGGGGTACCTTGTAGAATCGCTGCTCCCGGTTGAAGTCTCGTCTCTGGGCTGGGGGAGGTGGAGGAAGGGGGTCAGGGTCACCCCAGCTTTCCTGGGATTCCCTCCTGACTCCCCCTCCCAAACTCCTTCCCCACCAGAATGGTCCAAAGCAGAGGGAAAAAGGAGCAGGAAGAACCAGGAAAGAGGAGGAGGAATGGGAAGTTGGAATAAAATGATAATTATGAGGTTAAAACAATCCAGGGGATGATGATGATGATGATGGAGGGGAAAAACCCAGGGAATGAAGGCAAAGAACAACAGGATAATAAGGAAGAGGATAAAACACAAAAAGCTCTGAGAGAGATGAAGAAGGTGAGGGAAACTCAAGAGAAGGAGGAGGAGCACGGAGAGGATGAGGAGGAGCACGGAGAGGATGAGGAGGAGCACGGAGAGGATGAGGAGGAGGGCGCTGAGGCCGAAGCTCACCACGGCAGTCAGGGCAGAGCCAGCGGCAGCGGCGCTGGGGGGGCAGGGACACCCCCGGGAAGAGGCTCTGGCAGCCAGCACACAGCCTGCAGAGGAGAGGGCAGCATTTTTGGGGGGGGCTAGGGGGACCCCAACACCCCCACTGCCCCCCAGAACCCCCCTGAGGGAATCCCCCCCCCACTAAAAACTCCTCTCCAGGGCTCTACCAAACTCCCCCCAGGGACCCCAATCCCTCCCTCTTGGGGTCACCCCCCGCTCCTGGGACCCCCTCCCCACGCTAAGAGTTCCAGGGCACCCCCACCCCCACACCTGGAGGACCCCCAGGGACCCCCCCCCCCATCCCCCACTCACGCCACCACCCCATCCTGGGGGGGCTCCAGGGGCGGCCGCTTCCGGGTCCGGCGATGGGGGGGCTCCGGCAGGGGCGTGGCCACAGATGGAGAGGGCGTGGCCTGGATGGGGGTGGGCAGGGCCTGAACTGATGAGGGTGGGGCCTTCTCGGTCTCAGCCCCGCCCACCTCCACTTCCACCTCCACCTCCTCCTCCTCCTTTTTGAAGATTTTGGGGGGCTCTGGGAGGGGCCCGGCGGGCAGGTGCCATTTTGGGCTCTTCTTGGTCTGAAAGGCACAAAAAGGGGCCACTTCAAAACCCCCATAAAACCCCCATTGACTGTTCCTCCCCAGTTTAAAGACCCCATGTTTCTCCCCTTCCCCAATTTAGGTTCTCCTCAACTTCATTTTGAGGAGCTTCTTCTGCCCAATCTTTTTATTCCACCCCTAATTCCTTTCTAGTCATGGGGCTGCCCCCCAAGGAGAACTCCAGGTTTCCCTCCCCGAGGTTTTTTGGGATTTTTGTGCCCCCTCCCGTGGTTTTTTAGGGTCCCATCCCCCATACCCGGGTGGGGCCAGGTCGCTGCTGCCCCGATTTGAAGTCGAAGTTGCTCAGGTCGTGCCCAGGGCCCAGGAACCGCCGCAGCTCGATCTTACTGCGGAACTTCTGCCCTGTGGGGCTGCCGGGGAGTGTGGTCAGATGGGCCCCAAAATCCCCAGGAACGGCCCCAAAACCACAGGGGAACCGCTGAGCCTGGGGGAGCCCCCAAATGCCAAAGGGAGATTGGGAAAGGGGGACCAAACAGAGCCCAGGGGAACCCAAAACTCTCAAAAAGGACCCACCAAGCCCTAAAATAGCCTGGAAGAATTGGAGGGGACTGGGAATATTTGGGGAAAGGGGCACTGAGGTGGCCCAGGGGAGATCCTGGAGGGGGAGATGGGCTCTGAAACACCACCGGGGGGTGGGGGGAAGCCCCCAGATGGACACGGGATGGGGTCTAGGAGGGAGAAAGGGCAGAAGCGGCCCCAGCCGCAGTCCCGTGGGGGTGGGAGGGGGGCGTTGGGGGTTTTTGGGGAAGGGCAACCTCTTGTAGTAGGTGTCGCTGCGGCCGCTGGTGGCCCCGGATTTCCGAAAAGCTTCGCGGCGCTGCCAGCCCGGGCCCAGCGCCGGGCACTCGGCCCAGCCCTCCGCCATCCTGCGGGGGGGCTGAGAGCCCCGGGGAGAGGGTGGGGAGGGGGTCACGGCCGGCCCCGAGAGCCCAAACACCCCCCCGGACCCCGCCCCCAAACACAGCCCGGCCCCGCCCCCTCCCCACGTGACTCTATCCTCCCCTCCCCCACCGCCAGGGCCCCCTCCCCTCCCCCACACAAACACAGCTCCGGGTCCGCCCCTGCCCCGCAAGGACACCCCCAAAACTGGCCCGGAGTTCCGCCCCCAACCACAAATACCCTGTAAGCGGTGCCGCCCCCTCATAAACTGCCCCTAAACTGCCGCTTCCCCCTCACAAACTGCCCTCAAACCGCCCCTTCCCCTCACAAACCGCCCCTTCCCCTCACAAACCGCCCTCAAACCGCTCCTCCCCCTCACAAACCGCCCCTTCCCCTCACAAACAGCCCCCAAAACTGCCCTCCAAACTGCCCCTCCCCCTCAGAAACAACCCCAAACTGCCCCTCCCCCTCAGAAACAACCCCAAACTGCCCCTCCCCCTCACAAACTGCCCCAAAACTGCCCCTTTCCCTCACAAACAGCCTCTCCCCCTCACAAACTGCCCCCAAACTCCCTCTCCCTTTCCCAGTCCTCTCCCTCACGCCCCTTCCCCCCGACGACCCGACGACCCCCCCCCCCCCAGCCGCCCGCCCGTCCCCACCGGCCGCGTCTCCCCGCTCGGATCCCTCACGCTCCCCGCTCCTCGCCGAACCCCGCTGAGGTTCCGCACCCCCCTGGCCTCTCACCGTTCCCATCCGCCCCCGCCTGTGGCGCAGCTCTTCCTCTTCCTCCACCTCTTCCTCCTCCTCTTCCTCCGGCGACGCCGCGAGGCCGCGGGGGGCGGAGGAGGCGGGGCCCTGTGCCAGAAGCGGAAACGCCGGGCGGGAAAGGTAGTGGGCGGGGTCTGTGGGTCACATGATTTGGCATGGACCAATGAGAAAAGGGAAAACCAGGGAGGGGCGGGGCGATAGGCGACCCATGGGAGAGGAGGGGCACGTGACAGCGGGCGCGTGACGAGGAGGGGCGGTGCTATGCTAATGAGGCACGGCGTGGGCGTGACTATGCTAATGAATCCTGAGCGTTTTCCCCGCGCGCATTGGGACCCTTCCCCCTGCTCAGGACCCCACAAAGGACCCCGAACACCACCAGGGACCCCTCCCAGCTTCCCCCTTGGACAGTGCTGACATTTCCCTCTGCCCAAGACCCTCAGGACCCCCCCAAAGGACCCCAAACACCACCAGGGACCCCTCCCAGCCCCCTCTTGGACAGTGCTCCTATGACCACTCCCACAGAACCCTCAGGACCCCCCCACAAAGAGCCCCCCAAAACCGCCTGGGACCCCTCAATGCCCCTCTTGGTTGCTGCTCCCATTTCCATCCCCCCTGTCCCCCAAAGACCCCCCAGTCTCCTCAGGACCCCCTCAGCCACCCCCAAGGCCAGAGAAGGGATCCCCACAGCCTCTGCAGGGTCTGGGGGGGTACCAGAACCCCAAAGCTCCTGAAATTCCCCCAAAAGGCACCCCCAGGATCCCAAAGACCCCACAGAAATCCCTCCCTATATCCCACAAATCCCACTGAGAGCCCAGGGACACCCCCAGACTCCTTTTGCACACCCAGTTTATTTGGGGATGGGGGAGCACCCAGGAACCAGGGGTGGGGGGGATGTGGGGAGGGGTCTGGGGGGTTTTGGGGCTCCAGGGGCGGTCAGCAGCCCGAGCCAGGCCCTGCTCAGCGGTCCGAGCGCAGGTCCGTGGTCAGAGGGTCGTGCTGGATGGTTTGGTGCAGCATCAGCGCCAGCAGCCCCGCCCGGTTCGTCATGGCCGCCCGCACGTTGCGCTCCTGCTCGAACAGCTCGTCCAGCTTGTACCACTGTGGGGACAGGGACAGGGACAATGTGGGGACAGGGACAGTGACAAACAGCTCGTCCAGCTTGTACCACTGTGGGGACAGGGACAGTGTGGGGACAGGGACAGGGACAGTATGGGGACAGGAACAGGGACACACAGCTCATCCAGCTTGTACCACTGTGGGGACAGGGACAGTGTGGGGACAGGGACAGAGACAGTGTGGGACAGGGACAGGGACAGTGACACTGTGCTGCTCGAACAGCTCGTCCAGCTTGTACCACTGTGGGGACAGGGACAGGGACAATGTGGGGACAGGGACAGTGACACACAGCTCGTCCAGCTTGTACCACTGTGGGGACAGGGACAGGGACAGTGTGGGACAGGGACAGGGACACTGGGACACTGTCCTGCTCGAACAGCTCGTCCAGCTTGTACCACTGTGGGGAGAGGGACAGGGACAGGGACAGGGACACACAGCTCGTCCAGCTTGTACCACTGCAGGAGGGGACAGCGTGGGGACAGTGTGGGGACATGGGACAGTGTGGGGATGGTGCCAAGAACAGCGTGGGGACAGCACCAGGGACAGTGACAAGGAGACAGGGACACAGGACAGTGTGGGGACATGGGGACCACATGAGGACAGCGGAACATGGGACAGACACCACGGGGACATGGAGCAGCGTGGGGACACTTTGGGGACACTGTGGGGACGCTGGGCGGTGGCACCCACCACGCGGACGCGCTCCAGGTCCACCTCGGCGCGGCGCAGCTTCTCCCAGCAGTAGTGACGGTGGCACTTGCGCTTGGGGACGCGGCAGAAGTCCCCGGTCAGCTCGAAGACGTCGCGCACCAGAGGGCACCCGCACACCTCATCCGCGGGCACCTGGGCGGGCACGGGGTCAGCGCCGGGCTGGGGACACCCAGAGCCCCCCCTGCCACCTCCACGGCCACCCTGGGGGTCCTGGAAGTGTCCTGGGCACTGCCCCTGTGCTGTCCCCTCATGTCCACCTTGGTGTCATGGGCACTGCCCCTGTGCTGTCCCCTCATGTCCACCTTGGTGTCCTGGAAGTGCTCAGGGCACAGATTCCCTGAATTCCACCCCAAAACCTCATTCTGTGCCCACCTTGAGGTCCCAGGAGTGCTCTGGGCACAGATCCCCTAAATTCCACCCCAAACCCTCATTCTGTGCCCACCTTGGGGTCTCAGGAGTGTCCTGGGCACTGCCCCTGTGCTGTCCCCCCTCCCGTGTCCACCTTGGTGTCCTGGGAATGCTCTGGGCACAGATCCCCTAAATTCCACCCCAAAACCTCATTCTGTGCCCACTTAGGGGTCCCTGGACTGCTCAGGGCACAGATCCCGTAAATTCCACCCCAAAACCTCATTCTGTGCCCACTTAGGGATCTCAAGACTGTCCTGGGCACTACCCCTGTTTTGTCCCCCTGTGCCCACCTTGGGGTCCCATGAGTGCTCTGGGCACAGATCCCCTAAATTCCACCCCAAAACCTCATTCTGTGCCCACCTTAGGGTCCCATGAGTGCTCAGGGCACAGATCCCCTTAAATTCCACCCCAAAACCTCATTCTGTGCCCACCTTGGGGTCCCGGGAGTGCTCGGGGCACAGCACCTGCAGCCTCTTGCAGTAGGTTTTGCTCTGGGGGTTGTAAACGTCACAGAACAGCCGGGTGGCCCTGGAGGGGACACGAGAGGTGACACTCCCACCCCAAAAAGCCTGGCCTGGGTGCTCCCCCTCCCTTCCCAGGAGGATTCAGGGGTCTGGGGTCTCCCCTGGGTGCTCCCCCTCCATTCCCAGAGGATTTAGGGGTCTGGGGTCCCCCCAGGCTGCTCCCCCTCCCTTCCCAGGAGGATTCAGGGGTCTGGGGTCCCCCCAAGCTGCTCCCCCTCCCTTCCCAGGAGGATTCAGGGGTCTGGGGTCTCCCCTGGGTGCTCCCCCTCCCTTCCCAGGAGGATTCAGGGGTCTGGGGTCTCCCCTGGGTGCTCCCCATCCTTCCCAGGAGGGTTTAGGGGTCTGGGGTCTCCCCTGGGTGCTCCCCATCCTTCCCAGGAGGATTCAGGGGTCTGGGGTCTCCCCAGGCTGCTCCCCATCCTTCCCAGGAGGATTCAGGGGTCTGGGGTCTCCCCAGGCTGCTCCCCATCCTTCCCAGGAGGATTCAGGGGTCTGGGGTCCCCCTTCCCCCCCAGAGCCCCCTCCCCACTCACCCCTCGATGCGGGTGGGGTACATGGACCCGAAGGACGTTTGGCTCTCGTACTGCAATGGGGTTGGGGGGGGGTCAAAAGGGGGTCAGGGATGGGAACCCTGAGCCCCCTCCCCAAAGCCCTATGGACCCCCAGAGGGACTCCCAGCCCCTCCAGAGCCCCCCGAGCCCTCCCACAGTTTCCCCATGGAGCCCCCCCAGCCCCTATAGAGTCCCATGGGACCCCACAGAACCCCCAGGCTCTACAGAGCTCCCAGGAGGTCCCTACAGCCCCCCCAGACCCTACAGAGACCCCCAAAGTTCCAGAGAGTGCCACGGATGATCCCACAGATCCCAAAGGTAATCCCACAGACCCCATGGATGATCCCACAGATCCCAAGAACCAACAGGGGCACGCAGATCCCACAGATGATCCAGCAGATCCCACAGACGATCCCACGGCAGCCCAGAGAGTGCCATGGATGATCCCATAGATCCCACAGACCCCATGGAAGATCCCACAGACCCCATGGATGATCCCACAGCAGCCCAGAGAGTGCCATGGATGATTCCACAGATGATCCCACAGATCCCAAAGATAATCCCACAGACCCCATGGATGATCCCACAGGAGCCTGGAGTGCCATAGATGGTCCCACAGATGATCCCACAGACCCCATGGACGATCCCAGAGCAGCCCAGAAAGTGCCATAGATGATCCCATAGATCCCAAAGATGATCCCACAGATGATCCCACAGATCCCATGGATGATCCCACAGATCCCAAGAACCAACAGGGGCACACAGATCCCATGGATGATCCCACAGGAGCCTGGCGTGCCATAGATGATCCCACAAATCCCATGGATGATCCCAGAGCAGCCCAGGGAGTGCCATGGATGATCCCACAGACCCCATGGATGATCCCACAGGAGCCTGGAGTGCCATGGATGATCCCACAGACCCCATGGATGATCCCACAGACCCCATGGATGATCCCACAGGAACCTGGAGTGCCATGGATGATCCCACAGACCCCATGGATGATCCCACAGAGCCCATGGATGATCCCACAGGAGCCTGGAGTGCCATGGATGATCCCACAGAGCCCATGGATGATCCCACAGACCCCATGGATGATCCCACAGGAGCCTGGAGTGCCATGGACGATCCCACAGAGCCCAGGAACCCCCAGGCACCCAGAGGTGCCCCCCAGCCCGGGCTCACCTTGGCGTAGCAGCGCTCCATGTGCCTCAGGGCCACCTTGGGGTTGATGGGGTGGCCACAGGACACGCAGAAGATCTGCAGGTCCGTGTCCTCGCTGTCCCCCTCCGTGCTCTGGGGGGGACAGCGGGGTCAGGGGGTCCCACAGGGGCACCCAGGGATTGGGGGGCACACAAAGTTAGGGGGCTCCAGGAGGAACCAGA
This sequence comes from Molothrus ater, assembly GCF_012460135.2. Lineage (NCBI taxonomy): Eukaryota > Metazoa > Chordata > Aves > Passeriformes > Icteridae > Molothrus > Molothrus ater. Next base: position 60,543 of record NW_023416561.1, on the reverse strand, counting down.
TGCTCCAGGGAGGGGTTTGGGGGGACCCTGGTGTTCATGGGGGACCCAGGACAGGGCTCAGGGGGGACTCAGAGATTTGGGGAAGGCTCAGGGGGGACCCAGAATGGGGAGAATTAAAGGGTTTGGGGTACCCAGGATGGAGCTCAGGAAGGACCCAGAGATTTTGGGGGGGACCCAGGGACTGGGGGGGACCCAGGGAAGGACAGTGAGGGGGGACTCGCATTTGGGGACATCCAGGAGTCCATGAAAAAGCAGGGGGGATCTCAAGAGGGACCCAAAAGAGGGAGAATTAAAGGGTTTGGGGCAACCATGTGTCCATGAGGGACCAAGGGTGATCACAAGAGGAACCCAAAACGGAGAATTAAAGGGTTTGGGGGCGCCCAGGATGGAGCTCAGGAAGGACCCAGAGATTTTGGGAGGGACCCAGAGATTTTGGGGGGGACCCAGGCAAGGACAGTGAGGGGGGGACTCGCATTTGGGGACCATGAAAAACCAGGGGGGGATCTCAAGAGGGACCCAGAATGGGGAGAATTAAAGGGGTTTTGGGGGTCCCCAGCCCTCCAGGAGCCACGTGAGGGTGCCCAGGTGTCCCCAGGGGAGCAGAGGGGTCTCAAAGGGGACCCAGAATGAGGAGAATTAAAGGATTTTTGGGGGTCCCCAGCCTTCCAGGAGCTGCGTGTGGGTACCAGGGGAGCAGAGGGGTCTCAAGAGAAACCCAGAACGGGGAAAATGAAATTATTTGGGAGCACCCATGTGTACATGAAGGACCAAAAGGGATCGCAAGAGGGATTCAGAATGGGGAGAATTAAAGGGTTTTGGGGGGCACCTGGGTGTCCACGAAAGATCAGGGGGCATCTCAAGAGGGATCCAGAATGGGGAGAATAAAAAATTGGGGGGAGACCCAGGTGTCCATGAAGGATCAGGGGGCATCTCAAGAGGGACCCAGAATGGGAAGAATTAAAGGGTTTGGGGAGCACCTGGGTGTCCACGAAAGATCAGGGAGCATCTCAAGAGGGACCCAGAATGGGGAGAATTAAAAATTGGGGGGAGACCCAGGTGTCCATGAAGGATCAGGGGGCATCTCAAGAGGGATCCAGAATGGGAAAAATTAAAGGGTTTGGGGGAGACCCAGGTGTCCGTGAAGAACCAAGGATGATCACAAGAGGAACCCAAAACGGAGAATTAAAGGGTTTAGGGGGCACCTGGGTATCCACAAAAGATCCGGGGGCACCTCAAGAGGGACCCAGAATGGGGAGAATTAAAAATCTGGGGGAGACCCAGGCGTCCATGAAGGACCAAGGGCGATCACATGAGAAACCCAAAATGGGTAGAAATAAAGCACTTTGGGGGTCCCCAGCCCTCCGTGAGCCCCGGGGGTGCCCACCTCCTCGTCCTCGCGGGGCGGGTGCCCCTTGGCGCGGGCGATGAGCCCCTCGAGCTCGTGGAAGCGCCGCTCCATCTCCTGCAGCCGCAGCCGCGCCTGGTGCTGCTCGCGCCGGATGCGCTCCAGCAGCCGCTTGCCGTGCTCCTCCGCCACGCACGGGCTCTGCTGCCACTGCTGGATCCGCTGCGGCAGGATCTCGTAGATCCGGCTGGGATCGGGGTGAGGAAAGGGTTAATGGGGGCTGCAGGATCCCTGGGATCCACGGCTGGATCCACTGCAGCAGGATCTCGTAGATCCGGCTGGGATTTGGGGGGAAAGGGTTAATGGGGACTGGGATCCACTGCTGGATCTGCTGATCCGCTGCGTCATGATCTCGTAGATCCAGCTGGGATTTGGGGGGGAAAGGGTTAATGGGGGCTTCAGGATCCCTGGGATCCATGGCTGGATCCGCTGCGGCAGGATCTCGTAGATCCGGCTAGGATTTGGGGGGGAAAGGGTTAATGGGGACACCAAGATCCCTGGGATCCGTTGCTGGATCTACTGCTGGATCTGCTGCAGCAGGATCTTGTAGATCCAGCTAGGATTTGGGTGAGGAAAGGGTTAATGGAGGCACCAGGATCCCTGGGATCCGTTGCTGGATCCGCTGCGGCAGGATCTCGTAGATCCGGCTGGGATTTGGGGGGGAAAGGGTTAATGGGGACTGGGATCCACTGCTGGATCCGCTGCGGCAGGATCTCGTAGATCCGGCTGGGATTTGGGGGGGAAAGGGTTAATGGGGGCTTCAGGATCCCTGGGATCCACTGCTGGTCTGTACTGGTTTATACTGGTCTACGTCATTACTAATCTGTACCGGTTTATACTGGTCTATACCGCCTGTACCATTCTGTACCGGTCTGTACCGGTCAGCACCATTCTGTACCAGTTTATACCGGTCCATACCAGCCTGTCCTGTCCCGTACTGGTTTATACTGGTCCGTACTGGTGGGTACTCACTTGGCAGCCAGTTTGATGCCGCAGGCCTCGCTGCAGTACTTGGAGGGCGGGCGCGCGGGGCGGGTGCAGCCGGGGCCCAGGCACTGGCCCAGCCCCGCGGGGTCGCGGGCGTCGGCGCGCTCGGGGTGCCCGCGGCGCTCGCGGTGCCGCGCCCGCTGCCGGTGCCGCTTGTAGCGCTCCTCCTTCTGCACCAGTAACCCCCAGTTAGAACCAGTAACCGCACGGTAACATCCTCGTCACCACCCAGTAACATCCCAGTAATCACCACTCATAGCCCAGTAACCACCAGAGCCCCTCCAGTGCTGTGCCCGCTGCTGGTTCCGCTTTTGGCGCTCCTCCTTCTGCACCAGTAACCCCCAGTTAGAACCAGTAACCACACGGTAACATCCTCGTCACTGCCCAGTAACATCCCAGTAATCACCCAGAAACCTCCCAGTAATCACCACTCATAGCCCAGTAACCACCAGAGCCCTCCCAGTGCCGCGCCCGCTGCCGGTGCCGCTTGTAGCGCTCCTCCTTCTGCACCAGTAACCCCCAGTTAGAACCAGTAACCACCCAGTAACCTTCTAGGCACCACCCAGTAACCTCCCAGTAATCACCACTCATAGCCCAGTAACCACCAGAGCCCTCCCAGTGCCGCGCCCGCTGCCGGTGCCGCTTGTAGCGCTCCTCCTTCTGCACCAGTAACCCCCAGTTAGAACCAGTAACCACCCAGTAACCTCCCAGTAACCACCCAGTAACCTCCCAGTAATCACCCAGTAACCTCCCAGTAACCACCTCTCATAGCCCAGCGCTGCCAATGCCACTTGTAGTGCTCATCCTTCTGCACCAGTTAGCACCAGTAACCACCCAGTCACCACCCGGTAACCAGCACTCATAGCCCAGTAACCACCAGAGCCCTCCAGGTACTGTGCCCACTGCTGACGCCCTTTGTAGCGCTCCTACTTCTGCACCAGTTAGCACCAGTTAGCACCAGTTAACACCAGTTAACACCAGTTAGCACCAGTTAGCACCCAGAACCCTCCCAGTACCTCCCAGCAGCTCCCAGTGCTCATTCCACCGCTCCTCCTTCCACACCAGTGAGCACCAGTAACCACCTGTCACCACCCAGTAACCACTGCCCGTAACCCAGCAACCACCCGGAGCCCTCCCAGTAGCCCATGGAACCTCCCAGTAACCCCCAGTAAGCTCCCAGTGGCCCTCCCAGTAGCTCCCAATAAGCTCTCACCTTCTTGTCCGACTTCTTCTCGCGGCGTTTGACGTGTTTGACCTTCACGGCGCGTTTGCGCAGGACAGGGTCCAGGAACGGCGCGTCCTCGGCGTCGCTGAGCCAGGGCTGGCAGGACCAGGGACACATGGGGACACGTGGGGGACACACGGGGACGTGTGGGGGTGACGTCCCCGATGCGCCTCAGAGCGTGGCCCGTGAAGGGACACGAGGGGACAACGTGGCCTGAGGTGCCTCGGGCATGTGGGGACGTGCAAGGACACGCTGGGGACACACAGGGACACGCCTCAGAGTGCCATGGGGACATGTCCTGATGCGCCAGGACACGCTGGGGACACACAGGGACACGCCTGACACGCCTCAGAGTGCCATGGGGACATGTCCTGATGTGTCAGGACACGCTGGGGACATGCAGGGACACGCCTCAGAGTGCCACGGGGACGTGTCCTGATGTGCCAGGACACGCTGGGGACATTTGGGGACACTCCCTGACACACCTGAAGCTCACCTTGACACACAAAACCACCTCTGAACAGCCTAAACCAGGCCTAAGCAGCCTAAACCAGGCCTAAACAAACTAAACCAGGCCCTGACGTGCAAAATCCTCCCTCAAATCTGCTCCTGTGGTATTTGGGGGGGGATTTGGGGTGCCCAGGGGGCAGTTCTGGGGGCCCGAGGAGGTATTTGGGGTGCCTGGAGGGCAGTTTTGGGGTGCTGGGGGGCAGTTTTGGGGTCCTGGTGCAGTTTTTGGGTCCCTGTGGGGGCCGTTTTTGGGGTCCCAATGGGGGCAGTTTTGGGGTCCCGGGGGGGCAGTTTTTGGGTCCCGGGGGGGCAGTTTTGGGATACTGGGGAGGCAGTTTTGGGGTCCCAGTGGGGGCCGTTTTTGGGCTCCTGGTGCAGTTTTTGGGGTCCCGGGGGGTAGTTTTTGGGGTCCTGTGGGGCAGTTTTGGGGTCCTGGTGCAGTTTTTGGGTCCCGGGGGGGCAGTTTTTGGGGTCCCAATGGGGGCAGTTTTGGGGTCCCGGGGGGGGGCCGTTTTGGGGTCCCAATGGGGGCAGTTTTTGGGGTCCCGGGGGGGCACTTTTGGGGTCCAGTGGGGGCAGTTTTTGGGGTCCCTGTGGGGGCAGTTTTGGGGTCCAGGGGGGGCAGTTTTGGGATACTGGGGGGGCAGTTTTTGGGGACCTGTGGGGGTAGTTTTTGGGGACCTGTGGGGGCAGTTTTTTGGGGGTCCCGGGGGGGCAGTTTTGGGGTCCCAGTGGGGGTAATTTTGGGGTCCCAGTGGGGGCCGTTTTTGGGCTCCTGGTGCAGTTTTTGGGTCCCGGGGGGGGCAGTTTTTGGGGTCCCAATGGGGGCAGTTTTGGGGTCCCGGGGGGGGCCGTTTTGGGGTCCCAATGGGGGCAGTTTTTGGGGTCCCTGTGGGGGCAGTTTTGGGGTCCAGGGAGGGCAGTTTTGGGATACTGGGGGGGCAGTTTTTGGGGACCTGTGGGGGCAGTTTTTGGGGACCTGTGGGGCAGTTTTTTGGGGGTCCCGGGGGGGCAGTTTTGGGGTCCCGGGGGGGCAGTTTTTGGGGTCCCGGGGGGGCAGTTTTGGGGTCCCGGGGGGGGCATTTTTTGGGGGTCCCGGGGGGGCAGTTTTGGGGTCCCAGTGGGGGCAGTTTTGGGGTCCCAGTGGGGGCAGTTTTGGGGTCCCAGTGGGGGCCGTTTTTGGGCTCCTGGTGCAGTTTTTGGGGTCCCGGGGGGGCAGTTTTGGGGTCCCGGGGGGGCAGTTTTTGGGGGCTCACCAGGCCGTGCTCGTCGAAGGCGCCGGCGCAGAGCTCCTGGTAGAGCCGGGGGTCGAGGGGCAGCTCCTCATCCGAGAGGCTCTCGGGGGGCCCCGGCCCCCCCAGCTGCGCCTTCAGCAGCTCCAGGTCCCCCTCACGCCCCCGGGCCAGCTGGGGGGGGGGGTCAGCACTGCCAGGGACCCCCGGGACCCCCCCCATGGCACCCCTGGGACCCCCCCGGGACACCCCCCTATGGCACCCCTGGGACCCCCCACTGCACCCTGGGACCCCCCCAGGGACCCCCCTTGTGGTCCTGTGCCAACTGAGGGGGCACAGCACTGCCAGGGACCCCCAGGACCCTCCATGGCACCCCCGGGACCCCCCTTGTGCTCCTGTGCCAGCTGAGGGGGGGGTCAGCACTGCCAGGGACCCCCAGGACCCCCCCATGGCACCCCCGGGACCACCCTGAGCTCCCCCTTGTGCTCCTGTGCCAGCTGGGGGGGGGAGGGCAGCACTGCCAGGGACCCCCCCATGGCACCCCCATCAGTTTGGGGGGGGGGGGGGGGTCAGCACCCACCAGGGACCCCCTGGGACCCACCAGACACCTCCAGGACCCCCTTATGGCACCCCCAGGACCCCCCTGCACTAATTGGGGGGGGGGGGTCAGCACCTTCCTGGACACCCCCACCCCCTGTACCTGTGAGCCCCCCCCCACCCCACCCCAAGGGCAATGAGGGTTTTGGGGTGCCCCTCCCCCACTCCCTTCTCATGGGGACGGGGGGGGGGGCGGTCTGGGGTCCCCCCTTTCCCCTCCCCCTGCCCTCCCCCCCCAGTACCCCAGGGACTCACCGAGGTGGGGAAGTACTTGTAGGACTCCTGTGGGGACACCGAGGGGACATGTCAGGGACAGGGCGGTGGCACAGGGATGTGGGGACACGGGGATGCGGGGACAGGGGGACACAGGATACGGTAACACAGGGACATGGGGACACAGGGACATGGGACAGGGTGACACAGGGACATGGGGACACAGGGACACGGGACAGGGTGACACAGGGACATGGGACAGGGTGACACAGGGACACAGGGACACGGGACAGGGGGATACAGGGACACAGGATACGGTAACACAGGGACATGGGGACACAGTGGCACAGGGACATGGGACAGGGTGACACAGGAACACAGGATACGGTAACGCAGGGACATGGGGACACAGGGACACGGGACAGGGTGACACAGGGACATGGGGACATAGGGACATGGGACAGGGTGACACAGGGACACAGGGACACGGGACAGGGGGACACAGGGACACAGGATACGGTAACACAGGGACATGGGGACACAGTGGCACAGGGACATGGGACAGGGTGACACAGGAACACAGGATACGGTAACGCAGGGACATGGGGACACAGGGACACGGGACAGGGTGACACATGGGACAGTTAGGGACACAAGACATCTTGGAGACATGTCAGGGATACAGGACAGGGTGACACAGACACAGGGACACAGGGACATGGGACAGGGTGACACAGGGACACAGGATACAGTAACGCAGGGACATGGGGACACAGTGGCACAGGGACATGGGACAGGGTGACACAGGGATGGACATGAGACAGGGACACGAGACATCTTGGAGACATGTCAGGGATACAGGATAGGGTGACACAGGGACACAAGGACACGGGACACGGGACGCTTGGGGACACAAGAGATGTTGGGGACAGACTGGGGACATGCTGACAGAGTGACACACAGACACGGGACGTGAGGACATAGCGAGACAGGGTGACACAGGGACATGGGACACAAGAGACATTGGGGACATGTTGGGGACACTGTGAGACAGTGACACACGGACACGGGACACGGGAACACACGGACATGGGACAGCGGGGGACACAGAACACCTTGGGGACACAGGACACCTTGGGGACACCTCAGGGTGACACAGGGACACGCAGCAGCTTGCTGGGGACACAGGGACGCGTCAGGAGCGTGACACATCAGGGACGTGGCACGAGGTGACAAAGAGACACAAGGACGCGGCGGGACGGTGACAAAGGATGTGTCACAACACGAGACACGGTGACCAAGGGACACAGGACAGGGACATGGGGACAAAGGAACGCAGCACAAGACGAAACGCTAACAAGGGACACAGGGCAGGGTGACAAAGGGACACGAGGTGGTGACAGAGCCACTTGACAGGGACACAGTGACAAAGAGCCACGCTGGGGACACACTGAGGCCACCTCAACACCCCCAGCCCTGGCGGGCGCCGTGGCCACGCCGAGCACATGCGGGGGACGCCCTAAAGACACACCAAGGACACGCTGGGGACACGCTGGGGACACGTTGGGGACACGCCAGGCGCCCGCTCACCCGCGCCCGCAGCTGGCACTGCCGCAGCCGGCACTTCTGGCGGATCTTGTTGGGGCCCCCGAATTTCTTCATGTCCCGGCAGAAGTCGCACTGCCCGCAGTCCTCGGGGCGCCGGCACGCCTCGCACTCGCCACACATGCGGGCCGAGCGCTTGATCTGGGGTCGGGAACCCCGAAAACGGGGTCAGGCACCCCAAAAACGGGGTCAGGTACACCAAAAATGGGGTCAGGCACCCCAAATCCCCACCAGGGACACCCCTGCCTCGCACTCGCCACACATGCGGGCCGAGCGCTTGATCTGGGGTCGGGAACCCCGAAAACGGGGTCAGGCACCCCAAAAACGGGGTCAGGCACCCCGAAAATGGGGTCAGGTACACCAAAAATCGGGTCAGGCACCCCAAAAATGGGGTCAGGCAGCCCAAATCCCCACCTGGGACACCCCTGCCTCACACTCGCTGCACACGCGGGCCGAGCGCTTGATTTGGGGTTGGGAACCCCGAAAACGGGGTCAGGAACCCCGAAAATGGGATCAGGCACCCTGAAAATGGGGTCAGGCACCCCAAAAACGGGGTCAGGAACCCCGAAAATGGGATCAGGCACCCTGAAAATGGGGTCAGGCACCCCTAAACACACCCAGGGACACCCCAAAACCCAACCCGGGCAGGGGTCCCAGGCACCCAGAAAGGATCAGATCCCCGAATCTCCCCCAAAGCACCCCCAAGCCCCCTGGTGCCCCCCAAATCCTCATCCCAGGGCACTCAGGCACCTCCCAGCCTCCCCCCAGAATTGGGGTGTCCCCCTTTGTGGGGTCCCCACCCCGTGACCCCCCCAGAGCCCACCTTGGCAGCCCGGCCCTGCTCCAGCTCCTGCCCCTTGGCCCCCTCGTGCTCCTTCTCGCGCCACTTCTTGTGCCGGTACCGGATCTCCAGGGATGGGTCCTTCTCTGAGGGGGGGTCACAGAGGGGTCAGGGGGGTCCACCGCCGGGGAAACCCCAAAAACAGGGTCAGGCACCCCAAAAACGGGGTCGGGCATCCCAAATCCCACCAGGAGCCCAGGAGCACCCCAAATCCCACCAGGGACACCCCTGCCTTACATTCACTGCACATGCAGGGCTGAGCACTTGATCTGGGGTCAGGCACCCCAAAAACAGGGTCAGGCACCCCAAAAACCACCCAATCCCCCCCACAAAACCACATAGAGCCCCGCCGGGTGTCCCTGGAACCCCTCAAATCAGCCCCTGCCCCTCTCACTGCAGCCCAACACTCCTGGATGGCCCCCAGCCCCCAGCCCCTCTCACCGTGGCACTGCCACTCCTGAATTGCCCCCCAAAGCCCTCCCAGAGCCCCCCAAAGCCCTCCCAGAGCCCCCCAAGCTCTCCCCCAGCACCCAGCCCCTCTCACCGCGGCACTGCCACTCCTGGGTGGCCCCCTCGAGCCCCTGCAGAGCCCCCCCAAAGCCCTCCCAGAGCCCCCCAAAGCTCTCCCAGAGCCCCCCAGAGCCCTCCCAGAGCCCCCAGCCCCTCTCACCGCGGCACTGCCGGCAGTACCACTCGCGGATGGCCTTGGCCATGCGCTCGGTGATGTTGATGCAGTCCCCATGGAACCACTCGTTGCAGTTGTCGCAGCCGCTGTGGGACGGGGGTGACACCGAGACCCTCAGCTGGGCACCCCCAAAGACCCCCCCGGGGGGACCCTGAACCCCTCCCCGCTTCAAGGGATCCCCTCCAACACCCCCCGGGGCCAAGACAAGCCAGGACCCCCCAAATCCCACCCTGAGAGGCACCTGGGACCCTCAGCCCTGTGTCCCCCCCCACTGCTGCCCCCTCAGATTTGCTGCAACCCCCCCAGACCCTCTCCCACATCCTGAAGCACTTGGGGACCCTGCTCCCCCCATTCCCCCAAATATCCTGAAGCAGCTGGGGACCCTCGAGACCCCTCCTCACATCCTGAAGAAGCTGGGCACTCCCCAGACCCCCCCCCCTCACATCCTGAAGCACTTGGGGACCCCCGAGACCGCCCCTCACATCCTGAAGCACCTGCAGACCCCACTCCTCCCCGTTCTCCTCATATCCTGAAGTAGTTACGGACCCCCCAGACCCCCCCTCACATCATGAAGCAGTTGAGGACCCCTCAGACCATCCCTCACATCCTGAAGCAGTTGAGGACCCCACTCCTCCCCGTTCTCCTCATATCCTGAAGTAGTTACGGAGCCCCCAGATCCCCCCCTCACAACATGAAGCAGTTGGGGACCCCCCCAGACCGCCCTTCACATCCTGAAGCAGTTGAGGACCCCCCAGACCCTCCCTCATATCCTGAAGCACTTGGAGACCCCCGAGACCGCCCCTCACATCCTTGAAGCAGTTGGGGACTCCCCCAGACCCCTCCTCACATCATGAAGCAGTTGGGGACCCCCCCAGACCCCTCCTCACATCATGAAGCACCTGCAAACCCCACTCCCCTCCGTTCCCCTCACATCATGAAGCACCTGTGGACCCCCCCAGACCGCCCTTCACATCCTGAAGCACTTGGAGACCCCCGACAACCTCCCCTCACATCCTGAAACATCTGCAGACCCCACTCCTCCCCGTTCTCCTCATATCCTGAAGTAGTTACGGACCCCCCAGACCCCTCCTCACATCATGAAGCAGTTGATGTCCGGCTTGCGGCACACGCAATAAACCGGCGCGTTCTCCTCCCCGCCCGGGGCCGCCTCCGCGTCCGAGAATTCGCTGTCCTGAGGGGGTAACGGCGGGGGGTGTCAGGGCCTGGGGGGGTCCCCCAGACACCGCAGCCCCCCTGAGGCCCCCACACACCCCTGGTTCCCCCCTCCCACCATCGCTGCCGCCGCCTCCGAGGGACGCTCCCGGCTAGGCCCAACCGCGGCCGGAAGCGGAGGCGTGGCCAACTTCCGCTTCCTGTTAGGGACGCGCCCGCCCACAGCATGGCGGCTGCCAGGAGAGCAATGGCGGCGGCCATGAGGGGCCGCCATGTGTGGGGGAAATGTCACCCGCGGTCGCAAAGAGACGCCTGAGAGACAGCAGTTGTGGCAGAACGTTTATTGGGGACATGGGGGACATCGGGATGTGAGGGGACATGGGGGACATTGGGGATATGAGGGGACATGGAGGACAGTGGGGGGACATGGGGGACACATGGGGACCTGGGGGGAGACGGGGGATATGGTGGGGAGGACAACAGGGAATGGGGGTCATGAGAACATGGCAGGACGCAGGTGGCCCGCAGGTGCCACACGGAGGTGTCACACAGGTGCCACAGGTATCCCACGGGGTGTGTCCATCTCGTCCCCTGTCACTCTGGGCGAGCCTCCTGGGAGTGCTGCAGCTGCTGCAGCTCCTCTGCCAACCTGGGGGCGGGGCCAGAGAAGGGGTGGGGCCAGACGTGGGCAGGCCCCAGGTGACAGGGCCACACCTGTCCTACACACCTGTCCCACACCTGTCCCCAGGAATCACACCTCTGTCCTGAGGGGGTCACACACCCATCCTTGGGGGTCACACACCTGTCCCAGGTGTCACACACCTGTCACGGCGTTGCAGGCTCAGCTGCTGCCGACCCAACTCCACCTCCAGCTGTCGCTCCGCCCACTCCTGCTCCTGCTGCACCAATCGCCTGCAAGAATGGGGATTGGGGGGTGGGGACAGGCCCCAAGTGGGCGGGGTCACCTTTGAGGGGGCGGGGCCAGAGCTGGGCACTCACCAGAGCACAGCTCCCTCTGGGCCCAGCTGCTCCTCGGTGTCCATCACACGGCGCTCTGGGCAAGGGGGGGGACATTGATCAGCCCAAGGGGACACACCTGGGTTTGGGGGGGCTCAGGTGTCCAGGGGGGGTCACTCAGGGGCTTGTGGGAGAGGGGTTCAGGGTCAGTCAGGAGCTCAGGAGGTCACTCAGGTGTTGGCACTGAGGTGTTCAAGGGTGTCCCTCAGGTGCCCAGAGGTGTCACAGGTGTCATTCAGGTGTCAGCAGGGACACTCAGGTGCTCGAGGGGGGTCCTGGGGGGGTCACTCAGGTGTCAGGGGCTCACCCAAGCTCAGCCACTTCTCCTTCATCTTCTCCAGCTTCACCAGTTCAGCCTTCAGGTGGGCTGGAGCCTGTGGGGGGACAGGGGGGAGGGGGTGATCCCGGGGTGTGCCAGGGAACCCAGGTGTGGGTGGGACCCCCAGGTGTGTGTGGGACCCCCAGGTGTGTCAGGGACCCCAGCCCAGGCCTCACGTGAGTGACATGCAGGTGCTTGAGCTCCTCCATGATGGCCTCGAGCTGCTGGCAGTGCTGCCACCTGGGAGTGAGGGGACATAGGGGGGGGGGGTGACACGGTGGTCACATGACCTGTGTGGGTCACCTGGTGCCACCCCTAGCCCACCTGTGTCCCCCAGCCCCACCTCTGTTCCCGGCGCAGGTTTTTCAGCTGCTCCCACTGCTGCTTTGTCCCTTCCAGGTCCTGCTGCTGCTCCAGGCAGAGCCCACAGTGCCTGTGGGGGGTCAGGGGGCACCAGGTGTGCTTGGGGAGGGGGTCAGAGGTCATGTGGGCACAGGTGAGGTTGGGGAGGGTCACAGGTGTCCCCACTCACCTCTGACCTTTGGCCTCCACCTCCTTCCCTTGCAGCTGTGCTCTCCGCAGTGACTCTTGGGGGGGGGGGGGGGCAGGGGGTCACAGGGGTCAGGGGGTCACAGGGGTCAGGGGGTCACAGGGGCCAAGGGGGTCCCTCTGTGACAGGGTCCCACCCCTTCTGGGGGAGTCAGGAGGGGCCACAAGGGTCAGGGAATCATGGGGGTCAAGGGGGTCAGAGGTTCAGGGGACATCAGGGGAGGTTTTGGGGGCGGCCCAAAGACCCCAGGACCCCCCAGGCTCACCCTGCACCTGCTGCCAGGTCCTCTCCAGTGCCTGCTTTTGCTGCTGCACTGTGGGGAGGGGGAAACGAGCTCAGAGCCCTCTGTCCCCACAAACCCCTCAGGGTCCCTACCCACCACCCTGCGACACCACAGACCCCTCTCTGTGTGTCCCCAGCCCTCTCTGAGTCCCCCTCCAGAACCCTTAGGGATCCCCCAAACCTCTGTGTCCCCCTCCAGACCCCTTAGGGATCCCCCAAACCTCTCAGTGTCCCCCCCAGGTGACCCACGCTGCTCCAGTTCCTGGCGCAACTCCTCACTGCAGTCTTGTGCCTTCACCAGCTCCTCTGTTGTGGCCTCACGGACTGTGGGACACGGTGGGATGGACAGAGGGACACAGGGGGACATGGCAGTCACATGAGGGAGCACAGGAGGACATGTGGGACATGGGAACATGGGGGAACACAGGGCTCCTCACACTCACCTTTCTTCAGGCTGTGCACCTGCCTCAGCAGCACCTCCAGCTGTGGTGTCCCCCCAGAGGGACCTGAGGGGGGAACTGGGCAGGACACAGGGCCACTGCCTCTCTTGGAGACACTTGAGACCACCTTGTCCCTGGGGCGGGGGGACACTGGGACACACGGTGGTCTTGGGGGGTCTTGGCCATAGAACCCCTCACTGCGTGGGTCCGGGTCCATCACTGCAGCCTGGAGGGACACGGTGGGGACATAGGGGTACATGGAGGATGATGATGGTGGGCAGTGGCTTGTCCCCTCCTGTCACCTTGTCATCCTCTTCATTCCCCTTTTTCCACCCTCAGCCCCACATTTTCTGTCACGTTTCACCATTTTCTCCCTCCTTATCTCTTTCCTCTAGGGTTCCTCCCATTCCTGTCACCTGCTTCCTCCAGTTCCTGCCGCCTCTGTCCCTTCCATTTCTGCCCCTCATTTCCCCCTCAGTCCTTTCCCCTCTTGCTCCATTTTCAGTCACCAACACCCTCTTTTTACACTTTTCTGTCTTGTGTCCTTACACTTCGTCCCTTTTCATCCCCCCTTTCCCTTCACCTTCTTTCTACAGCTTTCTCAGCTCATGTCCTTCCCATTCTCTCAGGTTTTTCCCTCTTCTTCCCCTCACGTTTTCCCACCCTTTCCCCCTCATATTTTCCCATCCTTTTCCCCCTCACGTTTTCCCGCCCTTTTCCCCTCATGTTTTCCCGCCCTTTTCCCCTCACTTTTTCCTACCTTTTCCCCTCATGTTTTCCTACCTTTTCCCCTCATGTTTTCCTGCCCTTTTCCCCTCATGTTTTCCTATATTTTTCCCCTCAGGTTTTCCTGCTGTTTCCCCCCTCACGTTTTCCCGCCCTTTTCCCCTCACGTTTTCCCGCTCTTTTCCCCTCACGTTTTCCCGCCCTTTTCTCCTCACATTTTCTTGCCCCTTTCCCCTCACATTTTCTACTTTTTTCCCTAATTTCTCCCTAATTTCTCTCACCCTTCCCCCTCATGTTTTCCTGCCTTTCGCCCCTCACATTTTCATGCCATTTCCCTTCTATTTTTCCACTTTTCCCCTCACATTTCCCCACCTTTTTTCCTCTCACATTTTTCCACCTTTCCCCCTCACAACTTCCCGTCATTTTCCATCCACTCCTTGCCCTAATTTTTGTCCCCTTTTCCAGCTGTTTCTGTCCCTTCCTGATGTCATTTTCTGTCCCCTTTTCACCCCCAATCTGTCACTTCTTCCAGCATATCCTCTTCCCTTTTTCTGCTCCCTTTCCTGTCTATTTTTGCTCTCCATTTCTTGTCACCTCTTCCAGCCTTTCCTGTCACATTTTCCCACTGATTTCTGTCTCCTCACCCCTCTCTTTCCTGCCCCATTTCCCCTCTTTTTTGCCTACTCTTACCCACCTTTTCTTTAAGGTTTTCTCCCCATTTTCCCTCCCGCATTCCTCTCATTTTCAGTTCCCTTTTCCCCCTTCGCTGTCGCTGTTCTCATCTCCTCTCCCCCCTTCCCCATCCCCTCACCCCTCAGGATGTCCCCCCCGTCCTCTCAACCCTCAGGCCATGTCCCCCCATACCCTCACCCCTCAGGATGTCCCCTGACCCCTCAGGATGTCCCCTCACCCTTCAGGATGTCCCCTCACCCTTCAGGCCATGTCCTCTCATCCCCTCATCCCTCAAGATGTCCCCTCATCCCCTTAGGATGTCCCCTGTCCCCTCACCCCTCAGGCCGTGTCCCCCAATCCCCGATCCCCTCAGGATGTTCCTCCATCCCCTCATCCTTCAGGCCATGTCCCCTCATTCCCTCACCCCTCAGGCCGTGTCCCTCCATCCCCTCACCCCTCAGGATGTCCCCTCATCCCCTCAGGATGTCCCCTCATCTCCTCACCCTTCAGGCCATGTCCCTGCCATCTCCTCACCCCTCAGGCTGTGTCCCCCGATCCTCTCACCCCTCAGGCTGTGTCCCCCCTGTCCCCTCACCCCTCAGGCTGTGTCCCCCCATACCCTCACCCCTCAGGATGTCCCCAGACCCCTCAGGATGTCCCCTCACCCTTCAGGCCATGTCCTCTCATCCCCTCATCCCTCAAGATGTCCCCTCATCCCCTCAGGATGTCCCCTCATCTCCTCACCCCTCAGGCCATGTCCCCTGATCCCCTCACCCCTCAGGCTGTGTTCCCCGATCCCCTCACCCCTCAGGCCGTGTCCCCCAATCCCCTCACCCCTCAGGCCATGTCCCTGCCATCCCCTCATCCCTCAGGATGTCCCCTGACCCCTCAGGCCGTGTCCCCCCATCCCCTCAGGATGTCCCCTCATCTCCTCACCCCTCAGGCCATGTCCCTGCCATCCCCTCACCCCTCAGGCCGTGTCCCCTGATCCCCTCACCCCTCAGGATGTCCCCTGACCCCTCAGGACGTCCCCTCACCCCTCAGGCCGTGTCCCCTCATCCTCTCACCCCTCAGGATGTCCCTGCCATCCCCTGATCCCTCAGGATGTCCCCTCACCCCTCAGGATGTCCCCTCACCCCTCAGGCCGTGTCCCCTGTCCCCCCAGTCCCCCCGGAGTCAGGACTCTCCCCGGGCTCTCAGTGTTTATTGTCAGCCCTCGGGCTCGGGCCCCTCGGGGCGCGCGGGCGCGGCGCAGAACGGTGCCGGGTAGCGGATGAACAGCCAGTCCTCCTCCTTCTTGAGCCAGCGCAGCAGCTTGGTCAGCACGGCGATGGCGCCCGCCTTCGTCACCAGCGGGCTGAAGCAGCTGTACAGCTCGAATTTGCTGGTCACCTGTGAGAACCCACGCCTGTTAACTGTGGGATTTACTGATGGCACTGCCAGTGAAAATCCTGTTAATTTTGGGATCTACTGATGGCATTGCCAGTGAAAATCCTGTTAACTGTGGGATCTACTGACAGCATTGCCAGTGAAAATCCCATTAACTGTGGGATCTACTGACAGCATTGCCAGTGAGCATCCCATTAATTGTGGGATTTAGTGACAGCACCACCAGGGAACATCCTGTTAACTATGGGATCTACTGATGGCACTGCCAGTAAGTATCTCCTTAATTGTGGGATTTACTGACAGCACTGACACCGAGCATCCCATTAACTGTGGGATTTACTGATGGTACTGACACCAAGCATCCCACTAACTGTGGGATCTACTGATGGCACTGCCAGTGAGCATCCCATTAACTGCAGGATTTACTGACACCGCCAGTGAGAATCCCATTAACTGCAGCACCTACTGATGACACCACATCCCGTTAACTGAAGGATCTACCGACAGCACCACCAGCCAGTGACCCCCACTAACTCTGGAATCTTCTCAGGAAAGCACCAACAGGTGCTGCTGCCTCTGGGCCCTGCTGAGGGCTCCTTCCCCGCGGCTCACCCAGGCCAGCAGCGTTTCCTTCTCGGCCACGTGGTAGAGCAGGCGCAGGGGCCGGTGTGGGCTGTGCACCCGGCTGTGCAGGTAGTGGTACAGGTCGAAGAGCCGGTGCTGCTCCTCCTCGCTGGTGTAGGGCTCCTCCAGCTCGGGGCTGCGGCCAGTGAGGGAGGGGGGACACGGGCGTCAGGTGAAGGTCAGGGACACTCCCACCCCCCCAATTCTGGCGTGTCCCCCCCCCCATCCGCGCACCTGGTGAACTGCGGCAGCTGCTGCATCTCCTCCGGCCCTTCCAAGGGTTTGTAGAGGAAGTGCCGGAGCTCGGGGGCGCCGGGACGGGACGGGCCGTACCCCGCTCCCCCTCGCACGGCCGCCGCCAGCTCGGCCAGCCAGCCCTGCGCCCGCAGCGTGTCCTCCAGCTGCCTCCGGCACGCAGCCGCCGCGTAGAATCCCTCTCGCTCCGTGGACAGCAGGATCAGCGTCACACCCTCCTCCTCCTCCTCGCCCAGCCGCGCCGCGTACGCATAGAAATACCCATCGGGGTTGAAGCGTGGCAAGCACACGGGGGTCCACACCTCGCCCGCCCCCGCGCCCGCCCCGCCGCCCAGCAGGTTGAGCAGCAGGTGGAGGTCGCTGGCGCAGAGCCGCCCGCCCTCGGCCAGCGCCCGCTGCCGCGCCGCCGTCACCAGGCGGCCCCGGGCCGCCAGCACGGCCAGGGCGGGCGCGGGGCGGGCGGCGGCGGCGGCGCGGCGCAGGGCCCCGGACACGGCGCGGCGGAGCCCCCCGGGCAGGGGCAGGCAGCGAGCGGCCCCCAGCAGCAGCCGCCCGTCGGCCGCGGCCCCGCAGAGCAGCCGGTCCAGCACGGCCTCGGCGCCCGCCAGCAGCCGGCGAAGGTCGAAGCCGCGGCGTCGGGCGAAGACTCGGGCGATGCCCCCGCGGGTCAGCAGCGACAGGATCTGCTCGTGAACGAAGGCCAGCTCCCGCCGCAGCTGCGCCGCCGACTGCCGTGTGCGGGACACCGACACCAGCAGCAGCGGGCCCCGCTGCTCGAACACCAGCGTGCGGTCCTCTGCGGGGCAGAGAGGGGACACGGCGGTCACACGGGGCGGGGGGACACGGAGGGTTTGGGGGTAGCCAGATGTACCTGGACATTGTGGGGTGTGCTGTTTCTGGAGAGTGGCTGTAGCAAGGCAGGGTTTTTAGGGGGGGTGGCAGGAGCCAGGAAGGGGTTTGGGGGGGTAGAGAGTTTTGGGGGGCTGGTTGTACCTGGGCAGGCTGATTCGGTAGATTCAGCTGTACCTGGGAGAGGTGGTTTTGGGGCTGGGATGTTGTGTTTGGAGGGGGCTGTTTGGAGCAGGGATGGCCGTACCTGTGGGGGCTGTTTCGGGGCTACCTGGGGGTGGTGCTATGCAGGTTTGGGGTTACCCACAGGTCTGTGTAAATCTGGGGATTCTGTGTCCGCCCCCCGCTGGCCCCGTACCGGAGCAGATGGCCCGGATGGCGTTGCCGCCGCTCTGGATGAAGGACACAAGGGCCATCATGACACCCATGGTGGCCGCCAGCGCCTCCTCGTTGCCGTGCCGGGAGTAGATCGGCTTCCCGGCCTCGCTGAGCACGAACACGTGTTTGCGCCGTGCTCGCCAGCCCGCGGCCGCCACGTCCTCGTCCGCACCGCGCCGCCCGCCTGGCGCCGATGTGGCCGCCGCTGCCGTCACCGCCGCCGTCACCTCCTCCTCTTCCTCACTGGGGTGACACACTGGGGACGTCACTGCTGCCGTCACCTCCTCCTCTTCCTCCTCATGGTGACACACTGGGGACGTCACTGCTGCCGTCACCTCCTCTTCACTGGGGTGACACCCTGGGGATGTCACCGCTGTTGTCACCTCCTCTTCATCCCCTACAGGAGGACGTGCTGGGGACGTTGCGTCCATGGTCATCTCCTCCTCACTGGGTTGAATGCCTGGGGATGTCACTGCTGCTGTCCCTGCTGTGGTCACCTCCTCCTCCTCACCCCCAAGTGGGGGACACCCCAGGGATGTCCCTGCTGTGGTCACTTCCTCCTCCTCC
Source organism: Molothrus ater (assembly GCF_012460135.2). Taxonomy (NCBI): domain Eukaryota; kingdom Metazoa; phylum Chordata; class Aves; order Passeriformes; family Icteridae; genus Molothrus; species Molothrus ater. The sequence goes on along the minus strand of NW_023416561.1, from coordinate 42,002 downwards.
TCACTGGGATGACAGCCCTGGGACGTTGTGGCTGCTTCTGCTGTCACTGCTGCCATCACATCCTCATCCCTGCCACACGGCCCACCTTGGGATGCCATGGCCACTGCCACCTCCTCCTCCTCCTTCTCACTGGGGTGGCACTTCAGGGACGCTGTGGCTGTCACCACTGCTGCCACCTCCTTGTCCTCCTCCTCCTCATTCCCAGCAGGGTGACACACGGATGATGTCATGGCTGCCGCTGCTGTCACATCTTCCTCCTCATCGTCCCCACTGTGGTGACAGCTTGGGAACGCCGTGTCCACTGTCCTGCCTGGCTCCATCTCTGCCTCACCTGTGACCAGCAGGGGGCGCCGGGGCGGTGCCTGCACACCTGGACAGCCCCGCCCTGCCCCACCCTGCCCTCACCAAGGGTGGGGTCAGGGCTCCTGGGCACCTGTGGGGGAGATGGGGTGGGCTCACCGGGGGCGTGGCTTCACAGACCACACCCCACCCCTAATCCACACCTTGTGGCCACACCTCCAGCCCCACCCAGTATGTCTCAGTCCTGGTGGTCTTTGCCTAGGCCACGCCCACTATCAACAAGCCACGCCCCCAACGAGCCTCACCCCGGAACACCCCACACGTGCATCCCAGGCCACGCCCCCAAAGTGAAGCCACGCCCACACAGCTACAAGCCACGCCCCAAATATCTTTAGCTCCGCCTCCGGAGCCCCCGGGCCGCCCCGCCCTCCGGCGAGATCGCCCCCGGGCCGCCCCCTCCCCACTCGGCCCCGCCCTCGTTCAGGCCCCGCCCCCAGCCGTGCCCGCCCCCGCTATCCCCGCCCCCGCGCTGTCCCCGCCCCGCGCGCGCTCACCGGCCGCGCTCCCGCTCCCGCCGCTGCCGCCGCTTCCGGGGCCGCCGCGCCGCGCGCCCCGTGACGTCATTGCGCCGCCGCATCCACCAATCACCGCGCGGCGCGGAGGAAGGGGGCGCGGCCTTCGCGGGTGCACCAATCAGCGACCGCGGGGCGGGGCCTAAGGAGTGACGCCTCTTTTGGCGGGTTCAACCGCTCCACCCCCTTCCCTCATGACTCTCCGTGACGTCACAAAGGGGCGGGGTCAGAACGCAGCCTCATTGCGGAGGGCGGGGCCAGAGCGATCCCTATAGCGGCTATAGGCGCCTGGCCCCGCCCCCGCAGGGCCATAGGGGACCCCTCAATGTGGGGGGCAACCCTGCGACCCCCCCGGCACGGCCCCATCGCAACTTCAGCGCCTCCCGGGTGAGCCCCAGGAGCCACAGACACACCGGGGCGGCTTTGGGGCACCCCAAAAACTCTATAGGCACCCCCGAAGAGCTCTAGGGCACCCCAAAAACTCTATAGGAACTCCCGAAGAGCTCTAGGAACACCCCAAAAACTCTATAGGCCCCCCCGAAGAGCTTTAGGGGACCCATGCAGGGACTGTAGGGTCCATAAGGACACCCAAAATCTCTACAGAGGCTCTGTGGGGTCTGTTAGAGCCCCCCCAGACTCGCTGCAGGGGCAAGAGGGACCCCAAGAAGCCCTAAAGAGCCCCAAAACAGCCCCTGCAGACGCTGCAGTGTCTATAGGGACCCCAAGAAGCCCCAGAGAGCCCCTAAACAGCCCCTGCAGTGCCTATAGGGTCCCTCAGGAGCCCCCCAAAGCGCCACAGGGAATTCCCAGCGGAGCTTTAGGGTCCAGCCCAGGGGCGGGGCTCCAGCCGGGGGCGGGGCCCGGGGGGCACTGAAAACCCCTCAGGTCCCCTCGGTGCCCCACACACCTGAGACCCCCCCCATCCCGGACCCCCATGGCACCTCCACCGCCCCCCGGCCACCTCAGCCTGTCCCGCGGGGTCCAGGTGAGAGAGGAGGGGGACCGCGGTTCTGGGGGGAGCCTGGGGGGCCGCGAGCATCCGGGGCGGGGTGGGGGCACGAGGGCGGCCGCGGCACTTCCTGCCCCCGGAAAGGGGAAGTGAAAGAAGGGACCCGGACGGCCGGGAGGGACCCCAAGAGCTCGGGGGGGGAATCCGAGAGGTTGGGGGGACTCGGGAGCTCCGGCCGCCCCAGTTTGGGGGGGCCGCAGGTGACCCCCACCCCCGCCTCCCCAGGCCCCCCTGTACCAGGACGCCGTGGCCCGCCGGGCTCTGCGGCCCGCGCTGCTCAGGTGAGTGCTCGCAGCGGGGACAGGTGAGCCGGGCAGCAGGGGACAGGTGACCCGGACAGGTGTCCCCTCCCTCGCCGCCCCTCCAGGAGCGTTTCGGTGCCGGCCGAGCCCCCCGCGCCCCCCACCATGGACGTCACCTACGCCGTGGTCAACAAGCCCCGCCGGGGGGGCGGGGCCGCGGGGAGAGCCCCCTCCCCTTTTGGAAGAGACCACGCCCCCTTCGGAAGAGACTCCGCCCCCTCGGGCACGTGCTCCCTTCCGGGCAGCCCCGTGCGCCGCCCCTCCCCCAGCCCGGCAGGTGAGTGGGGGGGGGGGGGGTTCGGGGGGGTTTTTGGGGGGCTCAGGGGTCCCCAGGATCGATAATTCTGACCCTGGTCCCCCCCCCCCCCAGGCTCCCCCAGACCCTCGGATGGCGCCTACGAGGTTGTGACCCCCCCCGTGGACACCGGCAGCGGCCCCTGCCTGGGTGAGCATGGGGGTCCCTGGTGTTCTGAGGGGGGGGGGGGGTCTCAGTGACTGGGAGGGGTTTGGGGGGTCCTGGGGGGACATCAATGTCCAGCCCCCCCTCACTGACCCCCACTCCTCCCCTCAGGGTTTAATTTCCGCATCGGGAAGCCCAAGGGCCCGCGGGACCCCCCGGCCGAGTGGTCCCAGGTGTGAGGGGGGGTCCAGATCCCTGGCCCCCCCCCCCCCCCCACAGAGGAGGAGCTGCAGCAGAACCCACCTGACCCTTACAGAACCTGATATAAACAAAACCCATTTATTATGGCAAATAAAAACCGATTGTGAGAAACCCAGCCGTGCCTGGGCCGGTCCAGAGGGGTCTCAGCTGCCGAGGTGGTCTCAGGTGTGCAGGTGGGTCCCACCTGGGGGGGTCCCGGGGGGCTCAGGTGGCGCTGAGCAGGCGGCGTTTGGGGGCCGTGGCCGTGTACGGGTGCCAGCGCCATTCCACGTCGGCCGCGTCCCCCTGCTCCAGGGTCCCCAGACGGATCAGGTAGGCTGGGGGGGGGACACGGGGAGGGGTTGGTGGGACTTTGGGGACACATGGGGACATTTTCTGGGGACAGCGGGGGACACTCACGCCTCAGCTGGAATCGGGGTCCCACCTCCTCCAGCTCCACCGTGCGGCCCCGGCGCCGGTACACGTGGTTCCTGTGGGGAGGGGGGGTCAGACAGGCCCGGGGGGGGGGGGTCTGTCCGTGTCCCCGTGTCCCCCATGTGTCACCCACCGCACTAAAATGACGTCGTCCTCGTTGGCGAAGGTCACCACGCGGCGGCTGTCGGCACGGGGAACGGGGAACAGGTGCTTCAGGATGGTCCCGACCTGGAGGGGGGACAGGGATGGGGGCAGAGATGGGCTCACCCCACCCCTGGCGCCTCCCGTGTTCCTCCCCAGCGTCCCCGTTTCCTCCCCACGCACCCCCCAGTATCTACTCACGGCCCCCCAAGGTGTGTGTGTCCCCCTCTCCCCTCCTGTCCCCCCAATGTCCCCCCCATGTCCCCAGTGTCCCTCCAGCCTTACCCTTTTCCCCAGCGTGGAGTCCAGGCGCAGCAGCAGCAGGTGGGGGGCGGCCAGCGGGGCCCCCCCGAGCCCCCCAACCTCCTGGCGCAGCACGGCCCCGCTCAGGGTGAAGTGGGCAGTGGGGCCGTGGGGCAGGTGAGACACGGTCAGCCCGTCTGGGGGGGGTGGAGCTTGATAAGGACACACCCACAAACAGGCCACACCCCCATTGGGATTAGCCCCACCCACTCTGTTTGTCCCTCAGGTTTTATGCTTTTCAGATTCTGTCCTGCTTCAGTGTGTGGATCTGTGTGGTTCACATTAAATGTTGGAGGGTTCTCTGCACAGATAGGACACAAAGCAATTCCTTCTCTGGCTGGGGGGCAAGGACAGCGATCAAAATCGCAGGCCTGACAACATAAAACCATTTGGATTGAAAAGAGAAAAACAAGAAAGATGGAACTACATAACCTAAAGCCATAATTAGACAATTAACTCCAATATGCAAATGGAGCAGAACTTATAAAAATGAAGAGACCCTGTGAGCAGTTGTCCATTTTGTGACCATTTTGGTCCATCTTGGGTTCATTTTGTGACCATGTGGGTCCATCTTGGGTTCATTTTGTGACCATTTTGGTCCATCTTGGGTTAATTTTGTGACCATGTGGGTCCATCTTGAGTTCATTTTGTGACTATTTTGGTCCATCTTGAGTTCATTTTGTGACCATGTGGGTCCATCTTGGGTTCATTTTGTGACCATTTTGGTTCATTTTGTGACTATTTTGGTCCATCTTGAGTTCATTTTGTGACCAGTTTGTTTCACCTTGCCTTCATTTTGTGCCCAGTTTGCTTCACCTTGGCTGCAGCTCTTGTGCTGCCCAAGCTGCATTCCACTGAGAATACCCTTTTCACAAATCCCTCCTTTATTATCAATTAACCCTGCCTAGCTCTGTGCTACCTCAGCCTTCCAGAGCACTTCCCCAGGCCCTCCCCTCCCAGCAGAGACCCCAGAAGGCGCCCCCAGCCCCCCCATTTGGCACTGACCGGGCCGCCCGCGGGTCTCGTGCAGCACCAGCAGGTCGGTGACGCCCGCGGCCCGGCACGCCGCCACCAGAGCGCCCAGCTCGGCACGGCCGCGGTTCATGCGGCGAGCCCCGGGCAGCAGCAGGCACAGCTCCTGGGGACAGGGACACGGGGACACGGGGCGGGCTCAGTGACAGCCCTGCCACGCCCTGTTGGTGTCACTCCTTCGCACAGCGTCCCCCCCCCCTGGCTTGGGCCGTTGCAGCGTCAACAGGTCCCCCAAATCACCCAAATCACTCCCCTCATGTCCCCCAAATCACCCCGTGTCCCCCAAATCACCCAAATCACCCCACATGTCCCCCAAATCACCCCCTGTGTCCCCCAAATCACCCCGTGTCCCCCAAATCACCCCCCTCATGTCCCCCAAATCACCCCGTGTCCCCCAAATCACTTCTCCCATGTCCCCCAAATCACCCCCCTGGTGTCCCCCAAATCACCTCTCCCATGTCCCCCAAATCACCCCCCTCATGTCCCCCAAATCACCCCCCCTGTGTCCCCAAAATCACCTCCTCCATGTCCCCGGTCACCCTCCTGTGTCCCACAAATAACCCTCATTGTGTCCCCCAAATCACCCCCCTTGTGTCCCCCAAATTACCCCTCAATTACCCCATTACCACCCCAAATCACCTTCCCCGTGTCCCCAAATCACCTCCTCCATGTCCCCCAAATCATCCCTAACCATGTACCCCAAATCACCTCCCCTGTGTCCCCAAATCACCCCCCCATGTCCCCAAGTCTGTGTCCCCCCTGTGTCCCCCCAGCACACGGTGACAGTGACACACTCATCCCCTGGCTCCGCCCCTTCACCATTTAAGGGTCACTATGAGCCACGCCCACTTTCAGGCCACACCCACAAAGACTCCTCCCACTCCTGTGAGTTTCACGGCCCAGCATTGGCTCATCCCTAGCACAGCCCTCAAGGGGTGGGGCCAATCAAGCCCCTCCCACTTGCAAGCCACACCCACCCTTGTTCGAGGCCACACCCCCATGGGAGCAGCCACAAGGGGTGGGGTCAGGGTGCTAAGGCTGGGCCACGCCCACCCAAAACTGGCCCCACCCACTCATGAGCCCCACCCAATCAAGCCACACCCACCCCTCAGACCACACCCTAATCCAGCCACACCCATCCAGAGCCACACCCAAACCTGGCCACGCCCACCTTGGCAAAGAGCCGCAGGCGGGCGCTGGGGTCACGTGACGTCGTCACCATCACCTTGGGGGGCTCCAGCCCCGCCCACCTGTACTCGTCATCCTGGCTGTCACCTGTCTCTGGGGGCGGGGCTTTGTCAGGCCACACCCACCTGCGTTCGTAGCCCCGCCCAGTGCAGCCACACCCAGCCCAGGGTCATTGGGGTCAATCCAGTGATGGTTCTGGGGGGGATTTTGGGGGTTTAACTCCCATTTTGGGGGTTTAATTCCAATTTTGGGGGATTTATGGCCCATTGAGGGAGGAACGAGGCCCAGATTTGGGGTACAGCCCAGACTGTGGGTGTTGGTGCAAGCCCACACTCATTTTGGGGTGAATTTAATCTCATCTGGGGAATTTAAACGCCCAAAGAATTTGAGGAAACTCTTGGAACTGGAGACAATTTTTTTTTTAAGTCGTTTTTTGGGCTGCCTCCCTCCTGTCCCTGGATTCCCCTCTCCCCATTTTGGGGTCCAGCTCATTCAAGGGTCTTGCCTGTCCCTCACCCCTGGGTTTGGAAATTCCAAACTCTTCCAATTTGGGGGTCCCTTTCCCCACCTTTCCCCCCCGATTTGGGGATCCCTTTTCCCCTGATTTAAAGGTCCCTCTCCCCATTCCTCCCCCCTGATTTTGGGGTCCCTCTTGCCCGATTTGTGGGTCCCTCTCACCCCCCGGTGCCTGGAAGTCGAACTCGAGCTCCTTCTGCAGGGCCAGCGCCTCGTGCCGCAGCTCTGTGGGCAGCAGCCGATTCTCTGGGGGGTGAGGAGAGAAACGGGGGGGGCTCAGACAGGACCCCCAACCCTCCCAATGCCAATGCCCCAACCCCAAATAACCCTCTGGGCCCACAGCACCCCCATCTCATCTCTTTAACACCCCCAAATAACCCCTTAAACTCCTCTCTACCCCCCAAAATTCTCCTCAACTCCTCCAAATCCTCTTTACCGCCCCCAACCCCCTTTTCACACACCCGGAATCTCCTCTAACACCCCTTAACTCTTCCCAAACCCCCCCAAATTCCTCCCGGCCCCCCTTCACCCCTCTGGGTGCCTTTTTCCCCCTCCCAGTCCCTCTCTCGCCCCCTTCCCGTGCCCCTCCGGTACCGTCCAGCGCCCGCTTCAGGCTCTCCCTTCGCTCCCGCTGCCGCTGCTGCTGCTGCTCCTTGGCCCGGCGCTGCAGGTACTCCCGACGCTCCCGGGCCTGGCGACGCAGCTACGACACGGGGACACACACGGGGACACACTCAGGTGACACACACAGGTGACACACACAGGTGACACACACAGGTGACACACGAGGGGATGCGGGGAAGGGCCCGGTGATATGGAGGAATGAGAGGATGGGGGGCACTGAGGGGGAGGCATGGAGGGATGGGGGACAGCGGCGACATCGGGGGACATCAGGGGACAGGGACACAGAGTGAGGGACGCGTGAGGGGAGATATGGGGACACTGGGCACGGGGGAGGGCCCGCTGTGGGGGCCGGGGAAATGAGAGGTTGGAGGACACGGAGGGGAGGTTTGGGACGTCTTGTGGGACACGAGAGGGACGGGGGAACACGATGAGGACACAGGACCACCGACCCAACCCCCGGCCCCTCACCATGGTCGCGATCGCTCCGCTCCGCGATGCTCCTCACACGCCGGCACCTCCCAGCATCGCCGCCTCCCATTGGCCGAGCGCCGGCGGACCAATAGGAGCGCGCGGTGCTGCCGGAAAGGGGAGGAACCGCTGCGCCCTCACGCAAGATGGCGGCCGGGTCGGCGTCACTCCGCTGAGCTGCCGGCCCTCATGCAGGCCCCGCCTCCCGGGCTGCGGCGCCCGCTGATTGGTCGAGAGGTGCCGGGGCGGGCTGGGATTGGACGAGGCGGGGCCGGGCCTGAGGCCGCGGTGAGGGCGGCGATGGACGGTGAGGGAGGACCGGGGGCTCCGGGGGTCTCTGGGGGTCCCGGGGGTGTTTTTAGGGCTCTCCGAGGGTTTTGGGGGGTTTTCAGAAGACCGGGAACGTTTTGGGGTAGTTTTGGGGATTCAGGGATCCTGAGGGTTTTTTGAGCGGGTTTTCGGGGGCCCAGAGGAGTCTTGATGGGGTCTCTGAGGGCCCGGAGGTGTCTGGGGGGGTTCCCGGGGACATGGGTGACACTGTGGGGACACCGGGCCGGTCCCTCTGCGGGGCGGTTTCGGTGGTTCTGGGGGAGCCCCTGGGGTGCCCCCGGGTGTTGTTTGGGGTCCTGAGCCGTGTCCCCCACCCCAGGGTCGCTGTCGCTGTCCCTGGACGCGGCCGCGCTGGAGGTGATGGAGGCGCTGGAGCTGCTGCAGCAGCGGCGGGAGCAGCTGGAGCAGCACCTGCGGCAGGTGAGGGGACACAACGGGGACACAGCAGGGACACTATGGGGACACGCCACCCCTCGCGGGGACACGTGTGAGGAGGTGCCACCTGCCACAGAGACACACCTGGCGGGTGTCACCCGCTACAGCGATGTGCCAACCCCCATGGGGACACAGCTGGGGACAGTCCCCTGCTGTGGGGACATGGCTGGGGACAAACCACCCGTCATGGGACATCTTGGGGGGACGTGTCACCCACTGTGGGGACACAAAGGGACACGCCACAATGTCCCGTGTCCCCCCAGGTGAGTGTCCCTAACGCCATGTCCCTGTGTCCCCAGAGTTGGTGTCCCTCTGTCCCCTTCAATGTCCCCCTGTGTCTGTGTAGGGGTGGCTGTCCCCATACTGTGTCCCCAATGTCCCTGCAGGGGTGGCTGTCCCCGTGCTGTGTCCCTGATGTCCCCAATGTCCCCACAGGGGTGGCTGTCCCTGGCTCAGGCCCGTTACTCCCTGGGATGTCACCGCGTCTCATCCCTGCAGTACGGGGCCACCATGGTGCCCCGGGTCCGTGTGTGCCACAGGTGGGGGACGGGGACACTGGGGAGGGGACACTGGGGACACTCAGTGGGGTGACAGGGACATGGGGGGGACACTGGGACATTGGGGACACACTGAGGGGGGTGACAGGGACACAGAGAGGGACACTGGGGACACTCAGTGAGGAGTGGCAGGGACACTGGGGGGACATGACAACATTGGGGACACACTGAGGGGGGTGACAGGGACGCTGGGGGGGACACTGGGACATTGGGGAGACTCAGTGGGGTCAGCAGGGACACGGGGGGGACATGAGAACATCGGGGACACACTGAGGGGGGTGGCAGTGATGCAGGGAAGGACATGGGGATGGGGACATCAGGGACCCAACCCCAGTTTGGGGAGGTGACACAGGGGTGACATCAATGTCCCCAGTGTGGGGGAGGTTTAGGAGTTCTGGGGGGTGCTGGGATGTCCCTGTGGTGGCCAAGTGACACCAGGACATGGTGGTGACGCTGTCCCCATTGTGTCACCCCCAGGCAGGACCCAGAGGGACGCCCCCACTTTGAGGAGGTGCCTGGAACAGGGGGGGACCCCGAGGACCCCGACCCCCAGCAGGGGGGGGGTGACGGTGAGGGGGGGTTGGGGTCCCTTCGGGGGGGTGGTCCTGTGGGTGTGGGGGTCCCCAGAAGGCCCCAGTGGGTGTTGGGGACAGACTGGGGGGTCTGGGGATGTCACCCATGGGTGCTGGGGGGGCAAGGGAGGAACTGGGGGGGGGGGGGGAATTTGGGGTGCTGGGGGGGGTTCTGAGGGGTCCTGTGGGTGCTGGGGGGTTCTGAGGGGTCCTGTGGGTGTTTGGGGGTCCCTCAGTTGTGTTTTTTTGGGGGGGTCTCTGACCTTTCTCTCTCCCCCAGGGCTGCGGCAGCGCCGGGGAGCCCCCGAAAAAGGGGGGACCCCCAGCCGGCCCCCCCCAGACCCCCTGGGCTGGTTTGGGGTCCTGGTGCCCCCCAGTCTGAGGCAGGCCCAGGGAAGCTTCCAGAAGGGTGAGGACTGGGGGGGACTGGGAGGGAACTGGGAGGGACTGGGAGGGAACTGGGAGGAAATGGGGGGGACTGGGAGGAAACTGGGAGGGACTGTGAGGGAACTGGGAGGAAATGGGGGGGACTGGGAGGGACTGGGAGGAAACGGGGGGACTGGGAGGAAATGGGAGGGAAATGGGAGGGACTGGGGGGGACTGGGAGGAAATGGGAGGAACTGGGAGGAAATGGGGGTGACTGGGAGGAAATGGGAAGAACTGGGGAGGGACTGGGAGGGACTGGGGGACCCCAAAAACCAGCAAAGGTCCCCAAACCCAGAGGGACCCAAGAACAGCCCAAATCTGGGGTGTCCCCAAACCTGGGGAGGGCCTAAAGGTCGTGGCCCCTGTGACCTCCTCGGTCGCCCTGGTGTCCCCCTGTCCCCAGGGGTGACGCTGGCCGTGGAGGTGGCCGAGCTCCAGGCCACCATGGAGGCGGCGGCCGCCCGGTACCGGCAGCTCCTGCGGCAGAAACGTCACCTGGATGGGGACAATGGGGACAGCGGGGACAGCCAGAGCTCCACGGGAAGCCCTGGGGACAGCAAGGACACCGAGGGTGGCACAGTGACCTCAGTGACTGCGTGAGACGAGGACACATCTGCAGGTGACGCATGGGGACACAGGTGACACTGTGAGCCACGGGGACACAGGTGACACGGTGACCTTTCACAGGTGACACAGCTGCCACCGGTGACACGGAGGACAGCAGCACCTGCCTGTGGGTGACACCAAGTCCCCAAGGCCTGCGGGTGGCACTGAGGTGACACCAGGTGACACTGAGGACTTTGCAGGTGACACCGAGCCCAGCAGGTGACTGAGGGTGGTTCCCCCATGTCCCCACCCCCAATAAAGTCACCCTGGTGCCACCACAGGGCCACACGTTATTGCTGTGACAGATGTGCCAGTGCCACCATAGCCAATGCCACCACGGAATAATTTGTCACCTTTGTCACATCCTAGCTGTGCCAGTGGCACTGTGGGGTCATTTGTCACCACTGTCACATGCCAGCCACAGCAGTGCCATTGTCACTGCTGTCACATGCTGGCCGTGCCAGTGCCACCATGGGCTCATTTGTCACCACTGTCATATACCAGCCACAGCGGTACCATTGTCACTGCTGTCACATGCTGGTGGCACCACAGGCTCATTAGTCCCTGCTGTCACATGCCAGCCACAGCAGTGCCATTGTCACTGCTGTCACATGCTGGCCGTGCTGGTGGCACCATGGGCTCATTTGTCCCTGCTGTCACATGCCAGCCACAGCAGTACCATTGTCACTGCTGTCACATGCTGGTGGCACCACGGGCTCAGTTGTCCCTGCTGTCACATGCCAGCCACAGCAGTACCATTGTCACTGCTGTCACATGCTGGTGGCACCACGGGCTCAGTTGTCCCTGCTGTCACATGCCAGCCACAGCGATGCCACCATAGGGTAAATTGTCACCTCTGTGCTGTCACATGCCGGCCGTGCCAGCGCCACGTGACTCAGACACGCCCCCCTTTTGCCAAGGTCTATGTTTATTGGGCGGGGCCCTCGCCCCGCCCCCAGACCCCGCCCCCACCCAGGGGGCGGGGCCGACACAACAACGACTATGGGAGAGGGGCGGGGCGTGACGGGGCGTGGCCTGTGCGGGGGGCGGGGCCGGGCGGAGGGGCGGGGCCGGGCGCCCCCTAGCGGATGGTGTAGCGCACGTAGGGCACCTCGATGTCGGCGTCGCTGTCGTCGTTGCAGCACAGCTCGAACACCAGCGCCTTGACGTGGCGGCCCAGCTTCTTCTTGGACACCCGCGTCACGATCTCTGTCATCCTGTGGGGACAGGGGGCACATGGCAGGGACATGGGGTACAGTCTGTGTCATCCTGTGGGGACGGGGGACATGGCAGGGACAGGGGGCACAGTCTGTGTCATCCTGTGGGGACAGGGGGGACATGGCAGGGACAGGGGGCACAGTCTGTGTCATCCTGTGGGGACAGGGGACGTGGAAGGGACAGGGGGCACGGCCTCTGTCATCCTGTGGGGACAGGGGACATGGAAGGGACAGGGGGCACGGCCTCTGTCATCCTGTGGGGACAGGGGGGACATGGCAGGGACAGGGGACACAGTCTGTGTCATCCTGTGGGGACAGGGGATGTGGGGGACATGGCAGGGACAGGGGGTAGGGTCTCTGTCATCCTGCAGGGACAGGGAACATGGGGCACAGTCATTCTGTGGGAACAGGGGACATGGGGGACAGCCTCTGTCATCCTGTGGGGACAGGGGACATGGCAGGGACATACATGGGGCATGGTCATCCTGGGGGGACAGGGTGGGAGATGGGGTTTGGTCTCTGTCATCCTGCAGGGACATGGGGGACATGGCCTCTGTCATCCTGAGGGGACAGGGGACAAGGCCGGGACATGGGGTCTCTTGTCAGCGTATGGAGACCGGGGGACACGGCAGGCAGGGAGATGTGACACGGATCATCCTCTGGGGACAGGGAGGGAGTGCCAGGGCACACATGGAGGGGACACCACCACGCCCTGTCCCCACCCCTGGGACATTTCCCCCACCTCAGGGCTGCGTTCTTGTCCCCAGGACATGTCCCTGCCGCAGGCTGTGCCCTTCCTCCAACCCCACCTGTGTCCCCAGTGTCCCCAGCATCCCCCAGTGTCCCCATGTCCCCCAGTGTCCCCGGCGTCCCTACGGTTGGTCGTGGCGCTCGCGCAGCTTGGCAGCCGGCATGAAGAAGGAGTAGAGCATGGACACGCCCTGGGACAGCATGGTGATCTCCAGCCGGTGCTCCTTCTGTGGGGACACGGGGACATCGGCCACCACGGGGCACACATGGCCTTGGGGACATCGGCCACCACGGGGCACACATGGCCTTGGGGACATTGGGCACCATGGGGCACACATGGCCTTGGGGACATCGGCCACCACAAGGGTCAGCAGGGTTTGGGGACATCAGCCACCATGGGGCACACATGGCCCTGGGGACATTGGCCACCACAGGGGTCAGCAAGGCTTGGGGACATCGGCCACCATGGGGCACCCACAGGAACCTCATGGCCTTGGGGACATTGGCCACCACAGGGCACCCATGGCCTTGGGGACATCGGCCACCACAGGGGCGTGACCTTTGCCCTCTTCCCAGCACTCCCCTCTTGGTCAGGGGTCCCTCAGTTGTTGCCTGCCCCCATCCCAGTCCCTCCCAGTCCCTCCCAGTACCTTGAAGTAGGCGAGGAACTGGCGCAGCGTCATCTCCTGCCCGTCGGGCTGCAGCCCCTGCACCTCGAACCGGTCCCACAGCGTCCACTCCACCTCGTAGTACTGGGGACACGGTGGGGACAGTCAGAGCCATGGGGGGACCCCAAATCCCCAAATCCCTGCTGGGAGTGACCCCAGCCCCACTGTGACCCCAAATCCCTGCTGGGAGTGACCCCTGCCCCACTGTGACCCCAAATCCCCTCTCCCCACACCCCCCAGCCCCACTGTGACCCCAAACCCCCTCTGGGAGTGATCCCTGCCCTGCTGTGACCCCAAATCCCCTCTCCCCACACCCCCCAGCCCCACTGTGACCCCAAATCCCCTCTGGGAGTGACCCCAGCCCCACTGTGACCCCAAATCCCCTCTCCCCACACCCCCCAGCCCCACTGTGACCCCAAATCCCCTCTGGGAGTGACCCCAGCCCCACTGTGACCCCAAATCCCCTCTGGGAGTGATCCCTGCCCCGCTGCGACCCCAAACCCCCTCTCCCCACACCCCCAGCCCCACTGTGACCCCAAACCCCCTCTCCCCACACCCCCAGCCCCACTGTGACCCCAAACCCCCTCTCCCCACATCCCCCAGCCCCACTGTGACCCCAAATCCCCTCTCCCCACACCCCCAGCCCCATTCTGACCCCAAACCCCCTCCTGCCACCCCCCAGCCACCCCAGTCCCCCCGGTGCCGTTGCCCCCCGGCCCTGGCAGTGCCCACCTTGTTGCGGGGGCAGGCGAGGGGCTCGGAGAAGCCCACGAAGGGCAGGGCCAGGTTGAGGAAGGCGTTTTTGTAGGAGCTCAGCCGGCGGTGCCCCTGCACCAGCTTGAAGAGCTCCAGGCACGCCAGGCCCACCACGGCCGCCGTGGTGGTGGCGATGGCCGGGATGATCTTCCCCGCGATCAGTTTGCTCTGGGGGGAGAAAGACACAAAACAAAAAGGGATTTAGGGTTTGGGGGTTTGGGGGATGGCCCCAAAAAATCAGTCTGAGTGTCTCACAGAACCATAAAGGGCACACAGACACTGTGGGGTCTGTACGGGTTCTGTGTGTGCCCCACACATCCCAGAATAATCCCTGGAATATGCCAAAGCACCCCCCAGCACCCATAAAAAACCCATAAAAACCTTACAGCATCCCATAATAACCCCTGGAATATGCCAAAGCACACCCAGCACCCATAAAAACCCCATAAAAACCTTACAGCGTCCCATAATAACCCCCATAACACCCCCCAGCACCCATAAAAAACCCATAAAAACCTTACAGCATCCCATAATAACCCCTGGAATATGCCAAAGCACACCCAGCACCCATAAAAACCCCATAAAAACTCCATAGCACCCCATAATAACCCCCATAACACCCCCCAGCACCCATAATAACCCCATAAAAACCCTACAGCACCTCAGAATAACCACTGGAATACCCCAAAGCACCCCCCAGCACCCATAAAAACCCCATAAAAACCCCACAGCACCCCATAATAACCCTCCTCCAGTCCATCCCCAGTGCTCCCAGTGTTCCCCAGTCCCTCCCCAGTGCTCCCAGTACCCTCCAGTCCCTCCCCAGTGCTCTCCCAGTGCTCCCAGTCTCTCCCCAGTCCCTCCCCAGTGCTCTCCCAGTGTTCCCCAGTATCCCCAGTCCCTCCCCAGTGCCCCCAGTCCCTCCCCAGTCCCTCCCCAGTGCTCCCAGTCCCTCCCAGTGCCCACCTTGTGGCGGTCGGCCGGGGGGATGTCGTAGTTCTCCGCCCGCAGGTTGGAGGCGGCCACGATGAAATCCATGTGGAAATTGGTGTCATCGTCCTGGGACAGCCAGGGGTGGGCGAGGGTGGGCAGGGGGCACCCAGGGTGGGCAGGGGGCACCCAAGGTGGGGGCAGCACCCGGCGGGGGGGGGGGGGGGGGCAGCACCCACCTTCTCAAAGTCGATGGGGAACATCCGGAACCCTGGGAGCTCCTCGGGGCTGGGCAGCGACGCCTTCAGCTCCTCCAGGCGCCCGTCGTCTGTGGGGAGGGAGGGGCGCACGTGGGACCCCCCTGGCACCCCCTGGCACCCCCATGGTACCTGTGGGACCCCCCTGGCACCCCCATGGTACCTGTGGGACCCCCCTGGCACCCCCCTGGGTACCTGTGGGACTCCTCTGGCATCCCCATGGCACCTGTGGGACCCCCCTGGCACCCCCCTGGGTACCTGTGGGACCCCCCTGGCACCCCCTGGGCACCTGTGGGACCCCCCTGGCACCCCCATGGTACCTGTGGGACCCCCCTGGCACCCCCTGGCACCTGTGGGACTCCCCTGGCACCCCCTGGGTACCTGTGGGACTCCCCTGGCACCTCCTGGGCACCTGGAGGACCCCCCAGCCCCTCACCTGCAGTGGCACTGCCAGGCCCCCAGTACACCCAGTACACCCAGTGGCCCCAGCCTGTGCCCAGTGTGGCATTGGCAGCTCCCCAGTGCCCCCAGCCCCTCTCCCAGTGCCCCCCAGTGCCCCCAGCCCCTCACCCAGTGCCCCCCAGTGCCCCCATCCCATACCCAGGGCAGCACTGATGCTCTGCAGCTCCTGTCCCAGTGCCCCCAGTCCCTGTCCCAGTGCTCCCAGCTCCTCTCCCAGTGTCCCCCAACCCCTGTCCCAGTTCTCCCAGTGCCCCCAGCCCCTCTCCCAGTATCCCCCAGTGCCCTGGTGCCGTACCCAGTGCAGCACTGGCACTCTGCAGTCCCTCTCCCAGTTCTCCCAGTCCCCCTCCATCCCATACCCAGGGCAGCCCTGGTGCTCTGCAGCTCCTGTCCCAGTGCCCCCAGTCTCTCTCCCAGTATCCCAGCCCCTCTCCCAGTGCTCCCAGTACTCCCAGTCCCTCCATCCTGTACCCAGGGCGGCGCTGGTGCTCTCCAGCTCCTGTCCCAGTGCCCCCAGTCCCTGTCCCAGTGCCCCCAGCGCCTCTCCCAGTTCTCCCAGTGCCCCCAGCCCCTGTCCCAGTGCTCCCAGCCCCTCTCCCAGTGCTCCCAGTGCCCCCAGTCTCTCTCCCAGTCCCTCCATCCCGTACCCAGGGTGGCGCTGGTGCTCTGCAGCTCCTGTTCCAGTGCCCCCAGTCCCTCTCCCAGTGCTCCCAGTGCCCCCAGCCCCTCTCCCAGTACCCCCAGCCCTTCTCCCAGTACCCCCAGTGTCTCCAGTCCCTGTCCCAGTACCCCCAGCCCCTGTCCCAGTGCCCCCAGCCCCTCTCCCAGTGCCCCCAGCCCCTCTCCCAGTGCCCCCAGCCCCTCTCCCAGTGCTCCCAGTGCCCCCATCCCCTGTCCCAGTGCCCCCAGCCCCTCTCCCAGTGCTCCCAGTGCCCCCAGCCCCTCTCCCAGTGCTCCCAGTGCCCCCATCCCCTGTTCCAGTACCCCCAGCCTCTGTCCCAGTGCTCCCAGTCCCTCTCCCAGTGCTCCCAGTGCTCCCAGTCCCCCAGCCCCTGTTCCAGTACCCCCAGCCCCTGTCCCAGTGCCCCCAGCCCCTCTCCCAGTGCTCCCAGTACCCCCAGCCCCTCTCCCAGTGCTCCCAGTGCCCCCAGCCCCTCTCCCAGTTTCCCAGTGCCCCCAGTCCCTTTCCCAGTGCCCCCAGCCCCTCTCCCAGTGCTCCCAGTGCTCCCAGTGCCCCCAGTGCCCCCAGTCCCTCTCCCAGTGCTCCCAGTGCTCCCAGTGCTCCCAGTGCCCCCAGCCCCTGTCCCAGTGCCCCCAGCCCCTCTCCCAGTGCTCCCAGTCCCCCAGCCCCTGTCCCAGTGCTCCCAGTCCCCCAGCCCCTGTCCCAGTGCCCCCGTCCCGTACCCAGGGCGGCGCTGGCGCTCTGCAGCTCCTGGTCGGACACGTGGATGCGCACGCCGGCCTTGGGCGCGAACGGGGGCACCCGGACGTGCCGCAGCAGCTCGGCCACGGCCGCCCGGTCCCGCGAGCCCGCGATGCCGTAGCTCTGAGCAAACAGGTTCGCCGCCGCCACCACGTAGTCCAGGTGCAGGGGCTGGGGGACACGGGGCACAGGTGGCACCCAGAGGGGCACAGGTGGCACCCAGAGGGGCACGGGGGGCACCCACAGGGCACAGGTGGCACCCAAAGGGCACCCACGGGGGGGCAGGTGGCACCCAAAGGGGCAGGGGCTGAGGGACATGGGGCACAGGTGGCACCCAGAGGGGATTGGTGGCACCCACAGGGGCACAGGTGGCACCCAGAGGGGACAGGTGGCACCCAGAGGGGCATGGGGGGCACCCACAGGGCACAGGTGGCACCCAGAGGGACACGGGGGGCACCCACAGGGGGGCAGGTGGCACCCAAAGGGGCACCCACGGGGGGGCAGGTGGCACCCAAAGGGGATTAGGGGCACCCACAGGGCACAGGTGGCACCCAGAGGGGCACAGGTGGCACCCAGAGGGGCACGGGGGGCACCCAAAGGGGCACCCACGGGGGGGCAGGTGGCACCCAAAGGTGCAGGGGCTGCAGGACACGGGTGACACCCAGAGGGGCATGGGGGGCACCCATAGGGGGCAGGTGGCACCCAAAGGGGCAGGGGCTGTGGGACACGGGGCACGTGTGGCACCCAGAGGGGATTGGTGGCACTCACAGGGGCACAGGTGGCACCCAGAGGGGCACCCATAGGGGGCAGGCGGCACCCAAAGGGGCAGGGGCTGTGGGACACGGGTGGCACCCAGAGGGGCATGGGGGGCACCCATAAGGGCACAGGTGGCACCCAAAGGGGACAGGTGGCACCCAGAGGGGCACCCATGGGGGGCAGGTGGCATCCAAAGGGGCAAGGGCTATGGGACACAGGTGGCGCCCAGAGGGGCACAGGTGGCACCCAGAGGGGACAGGTGTGGCACCCACAGGACAGAGTTGGCACCCACAGGGGCACAGGTGGCACCCAGGGGGGACAGGTGTGGCACCCACGGGGCAGGGGTGGTAGCCATGAGGCAGGGGTGGCACCCAAAAACTGGAACCCAACAATGCCCAACAACTCCCAAAAAATGATTTTTAGGACGGTGGGGCCCAAAGAGTGACACGGGTGACAACCCCAGCCCCACAGGTGACATCCCCAGCCCCACAGGTGACATCCCCAGCCCCACAGGTGAGCCAGGTGATGTCCCCTCCCCTCCCCAGGTGACCCAGGTGATGTCCCCACCCTCCCCAGGTGATGTCCCCGCCCCCCAGGTGATGTCCCCACCCTCCCCAGGTGATGTCCCCACCCCCACAGGTGACCCAGGTGATGTCCCCGCCCCCCCAGGTGATGTCCCCGCCCCCCAGGTGATGTCCCCGCCCCCCAGGTGATGTCCCCTCCCCTCCCCCCCAGGTGACCCCACTCACGTTGTCGGGGTCGAACACGAGGGGGTGGGGGCAGCGCTTGGGCCCCGACCAGAACAGGGTCCCCGAGTTCGTTTTCTATGGGGGGGAGGGAGAAAATCAGGGTTAACGAGGTCATTAATTGAGCTTAATGAGCTATTAATTGGAGTTAATGAGCCGATTGTTTAGGTTAACGTGGTAATTAATTAGATTAACGAGGCAATCAAGAGGTGCTCCCCTGTCTTGGCAGGTATTGGGGTAAATGAGGTAATTAATAGGTTAACAAGGTAATTAATTGGGGTAAACGAGGCAATGGGGTAAACAAGGTAATTAATGGGATGAATGTGGTAATTAATCAGGGCTAATGATGTAATTGATTAAATTAAGAAGGCAACAAAGGCTCTCCCATTTGTGCAGCAGTTGGCAGATATTGGAGTGAGGTAACTAACGAGGTTACTGTGGTTATTAACTGGGGCTAACAATGTAATTAATCAGGTTAATGAGTTAATTAAGGGACTCCCACCTGTCCCGGGGGGAATTTGTGCAGCAGCTGGTGGCTGTTGGGGTAAATGAGGTAATTGACTGGGGTAAATGAGATAACTAATGGGGTTAATGGGGTAATTAATCTGGGCTGAAAATGTAATTACTTAAATAAACAAATTAATTAAGGCAGTCCCACCTTTCCTGGGGGGAAGTTGTGCAGCAGATGGCAAATATTGGGGTAAATGTGGTTGGGGTAAATGAGGTAACTTATAGGGCTAATGGGGCAAATTATCAGGGTTAATGATGTAATTAATTAGACTAACAAGGTAATTAATGCTCTCGCACCTGTCCCGGGGGGAAGTTGTGCAGCATCTGGTGGATATTGGGGTAAATGTGGTTGGGGTAAATGAAGCAATGGGGGTAAATAAGGTAACTAATGGGGTTAATAGGGAAATTAATCAGGGCGAATTAAGTAATTAATTAGACTAACGAGGTGATTAAGGCTCTTGAAGCTGTCCTGGGGGGAAGTTGTGCAGCAGCTGGCGGATATTGGGGTAAATAAAGTAACTAATGGGGTAAACAGGGGAATTAATCAGGGTTAATGACGCAATTAATTAACTAACGAGGCAATTAAGGCTGTCGCACCTGTCCCGGGGGGAAGTTGTGCAGCATCTGGCGGATGTTGGGGTAAATGAGGTAATGGATTGGGGTAAATAAAGTAACTAATGGGGTTAATAGGGAAATTAATCAGGGCGAATGACATAATTAATTAGACTAACGAGGTAATTAAGGCTCTCCCACCTGTCCCGGGGGGAAGTTGGGCAGCAGCTGGCGGATGTTGGGGTAAATGAGTTTTGGGTAAATAAAGCAATGGGGGTAAACAAGGTAACCAATGGGGTTAATAGCGTCATTAATCATGGCTAATGAGGTAATTAATTAAATCGCGAGGTAATTAGCGCTCTCGCACCTGTCCCGGGGGGAAGTTGTGCAGCAGCTGGCGGATGTTGTTGCTGTACTGGCGGTGCCAGTGCCGGCAGGCCCAGGCCACGCAGTCGGGCCAGGCTCGGGGCCGGTCGCTGACCAGGCTGCGCTGCACGGCCTCCAGCACCTCCAGCGGCTGCGTCCCCGCCAGGCGCAGCGTGCGCTCCAGGAACTTGGGGTCCCTGGGGAGAAAAGAGGGGGTGACAATGGGTCACAGGGGGTGACAATGGGTCACAGGGTGCGCTCCAGGAACTTGGGGTCCCTGGGGGGAAAGAAGGGGTGACAATGGGTCACAGGGGGTGATTGTGGGTCACAGGGGGTGATTGTGGGTCACAGGGGGTGATTGTGGGTCACAGGGTGCGCTCCAGGAACTTGGGGTCCCTGGGGAGAAAAGAGGGGGTGACAATGGGTCACAGGGGGTGACAATGGGTCACAGGGGGTGATTGTGGGTCACAGGGGGTGATTGTGGGTCACAGGATGCGATCCAGGAACTTGGGGTCCCTGGGGGGAAAAGGGGGTGACAATGTGTCACAGGGGGTGACAATGGGTCACAGGGGGTGACAATGGGTCACAGGGGGTGATTGTGGGTCACAGGGTGCGCTCCAGGAACTTGGGGTCCCTGGGGGGAAAGAGGGGGTACAGGGGGTGACAATGGGTCACAGGGGGTGACAATGGGTCACAGGGTGCGCTCCAGGAACTTGGGGTCCCTGGGGAAAAAGAGGGGGTGACAATGGGTCACAGGGGGTGACAATGGGTCACAGGGTGCGCTCCAGGAACTTGGGGTCCCTGGGGGAAAAGAGGGGGTACAGGGGGTGATAATGGGTCACAGGGGGTGACAATGGGTCACAGGGGGTGACAATGGGTCACAGGGGGTGATTGTGGGTCACAGGGTGCGCTCCAGGAACTTGGGGTCCCTGGGAGGAAAAGGGGGTGCAGGGGCTTATGGGGGTACAGGGGATTATGGGGGTGCAGGGTCCCCTCCAGGAATTTGGGGTCTCCAGGGAAAAGGGGGGGTACAGAGTTAAGGAGGGCTCTCAATGAGTCACAGGGTCCACTCCAAGAACCTTGGGGGGTTCCTGTGGGATTTGGGGGGGTCCATTGGGATTTGGGGGGCTCCTGTGGGATTTGGGGGGTTCCTGTGGGATTTGGGGGGGATCCATTGGGATTTGGGGGGGGCTCCTGTGGGATTTGGGGGGTTCCTGTGGGATTTGGGGGGCTCCTGTGGGATTTGGGGGGGTTCCTGTGGGATTTGGGGGGCTCCTGTGGGATTTGGGGGGCCCGTCCCCCACACTCACATCAGGTACTGGTTCACGTTCTCGGCCGGCTGCTTGAAGAGCCCCTCGAACTCATCACGGGCCCACTGCAAAAACGGGGGGGTCACTGGGGGGTCCTGGCACCAGGGGCACCCCAAAACGGGGACTGCAGTGCTCAGGGCACCCCAAAATGGACTGGAGTGCTCAGGGCACCCCAAAACGGGAACTGTAGTGCCCAAGAACCTCCAAAACGGGGACTGCAGTGCCCAGGACACCCCAAAATAGGGACTGGAGTGCCCAGGACACCCCAAAACAGGGACTGGAGAGCCCAGGACACCCCCAAACCAAAACTTGGCATCCAAACCCCCCAAAATGGGGACTGAAGTGTCCAGAACCCCCCAAAACAGAACCCAGGAGCCCCAAAACCAGGGACCCTGGTGTCCAGACCCCCCCAAAAACAAGGAGTGCAGTGTCCACACCCCCAGAACCAGAACCCGAGGTCCAGAACTCCCAAAACCAGGGAACTCTGTGTCAGGGGACCCCCCAAAACAGAACCCTTGTGTCCAGGACCCCCCAAAAAACAACCCTGGTGTCCAAGACCCCCCAAAATGGGCACTTCAGTGTCCAGGATCCCCAAAACCAGGGAACACTGAGTCTGGGATCCCCCAAAATGGGACCCCAGTGTCCAGGACACCCCGTAAACCACAACCCAAGTGTTCAGAGCCCCCCAAACCAGAACCCGGGAGCCCCAAAAACCAGGGAACCCGGTGTCCACCGCCCCCCAAAACAACAACTCCAGCGTCCAAGACCCACCCAAACCACAACCCCAGATCCAGAACCCCCCAAAGCAGGAAACACAAAGTTTGGGATGCCCTAAAACAGCACCCCTGTGCTGTCCAGGACCCCTCAAACACCACCCAACCATCTGGAACCCCCCCAAAAAAACCACCTGGGACACAGCAGGTGACCCCAAAACAGGCCTGGGCACACCTGGACGCACCTGCAGCGTGTGCTCGATGGCGTTGGGGAAGTTCTTGAGGGTGCAGATGGGAATGGCCTTCTCGGGGGGGTCCTGGCTGGAGCTGTAGGACTCGCTCAGGAACGGGATCACCACCTGCACGTTGCCCTTGGTGCCCAACGTGCCCGACTCCAGCAGCGGCTTCCGGTAATAAACGCAGCGCCGGTCCATGTACAGCCCTGCCCGGGGGGGTGGGGGCAGTTATGGGGCAGCCCAGGGGGTGTAGGGCACCCCAAAGGGCTGTAGGGCACCCTACATATGGGGTATGACCAGGGTGATATAGGGGACCCTACAGTAAATACAGCATTGGTCCATGTACAGCCCTGCCTGGAGGTGTGGGGGCAGTTATGGGGCAGCCCAGGGGGTGTGGGGCACGGCCAGGGGGTGTAGAGCACCCCCAAGGGCTGTAGGGCACCCCTAGATATGGGGCATGAGCAGGGTGATATAGCAGACCCTATGGTAAATACAGCATTGGTCCATGTACAGCCCTGCCTGGGGGTGTGGGGGCAGTTATGGGGCAGCCCAGGG
This sequence comes from Molothrus ater, assembly GCF_012460135.2. Lineage (NCBI taxonomy): Eukaryota > Metazoa > Chordata > Aves > Passeriformes > Icteridae > Molothrus > Molothrus ater. Next base: position 19,339 of record NW_023416561.1, on the reverse strand, counting down.
GGTCCAGAGCACCCTCAGGGCCTATGGGGTACCCCCAGATATGGGATACCCCACAGTACACGCTGCCTAAGATCTCTAAGGGTTATGGGGCACCCCGTGAATATGGGGCACCCCAAGGGCTGTGGGGGACCCAGGTATGAGGCACCCCCAAATATGGGGCACCTTCTGATATGGAGCACCCCCAGGGGCTGAGGGCACCCCTCAGATATAAGGCACAAGCAGGGGCTATGGGGCAGCCCCCCAAGAATCCCCATAAACCCCCAAGGGTCCCCATAGCCCCCCAAGGGTCCCCATAACCCCCCAAAGGTCCCCATAGCCCCCCAAGGATCCCCATACCCCCCAAGAGGGACCCCCAAAGGGTCTCTCCAGCCCCCCAAGGGTCCCCAGAGCCCCCCCGAGCTCCCTGTGGCGCCCAGCCCGCCGTGCTCACGCGCGTCCACGTTGTCCAGCGCGTTGGCCACGCCGTCCAGCCCCTCGAAGAAGTCGTCGTCGTAGACGCGCTCGGTGTCGGGGCCCACGCGGTCGGTGCGGCTGCTGACGCGCAGCGCCGGGTTCATCTCCCGCGCCGCCGCCGCCGCCCGCTCGGACTTCAGCTTCTGTGGGCGGGGAACAGCTGGGAGGTGAGCCCCGCCCCTCGGGACACGCCCTGGTAGGCCACGCCCCTTCCCTAATGCATTGACACAGCTCGGAAACTCAATCGGTGACGTTGGTCAAGAAACTCAACTGTTGATGTTGAGCACAAAATTCAATCGTTGACATTGGCCAAGAAACTCAACCGTTGGTCAAGAAACTCAACTGTTGATGTTGAGCACAAAATTCAATCGTTGACGTTGGCCAAGAAACTCAACCGTTGACGTTGAGCACAAAATTCAATCGTTGACGTTGGCCAAGAAACTCAACCATTGACGTTGAGCACAAAACTCAACCATTGGCATTGGCCAAGAAACTCAACTGTTGACGTTGAGCACAAAATTCAATCATTGATTTTGGCCAAAAAACTCAACTGTTGACGTTGAGTACAAAGCTGTCATTGATATTAACCAGAAAAACCAACTGTTGACGTTGACCAAAGAAACTCAACTCCTGGCATCGAATGCAAAACTCGATCATTGATATTGGCCAAGAAACTAATGAGCACAAAACTCAACTGGTGACATGGGCCAAGAAACTCAACTGTTGATGTTGACCAGGAAACTCTAAAGGTGACATTGGCCAAGAAACTCAACTGTTGATATTGAGCATGAAACTCAACTGTTGACATTGGTTGAGAAACTCAAGTGTTGACATTGAGTATGACACTCAACCGCTGACATTGAGCACGAAACTCAATCCTTGACACCAAGCATGAAACTCAACGTTGACCTTGGCCAACTCAATGGCACCATCTTAAGGGTGGCCACCCAACCCCCCCCCCGGCTCTGCCTCTCCAGACCCCCCCAAACTCTGCCCCTCATTGTCCCCCCAACTCCTCCCTCCCCACTTGGCGCAGCCAACTCAACGTTGGCCAACCCTTGGGTGACTCCCAGCCCTCACCGTGACGTCCCACGGCCGGAAGAGGAACTGGCGGTTGAGGTTGGACTTCTCGATGGTGTCCATGTCGGTGACGGTGACGCTGCCCTCGGGGCCGCAGCCCAGGCCCACCATGGCGAAGTTCTTGAGCAGCTCGCAGCCGATGGCCCCCGCCCCCACCTGGCAGGGACACGTGGGGACACGTGGGGACAGAGCCACGAGGTGGCCCGCAGGGCTGGGGACATGCGGGGACAAAGCACGAGGTGGCCCACAGGGCTGGGGACACGTGGGGACGTGTGCGGGAAGAAGCGAAGACGTGGGGACACAGCGGGACATGGCCTGTGGGACTGGGGACATGTGAGGATGTGTGGGGACAGAGCAGGAGGTGGCCCACAGGGCTGGGGACATGTGGGGACACAGCACAAGGCGGCCCATGGGATTGGGGACATGTGGGGATGTGGGGGGACACAGCAGGAGGTGGCCTGTGGGGTTGGGGACATATGGGGACAGAGCACGAGGTGGCCTGTGGGGTTGGGGACATGTGGTGAGAAAGGGATAAGGGTGAGGGGACATTCTGGGGCAATCAGGGCATGGGGACACAAGGGACATTGAGGACATACAGATGACTTGAAGGAACAATCAGGAAACGTGTGAGGACACCAAGGGACACCTAAGGGACACATGGGGACACTTAGGGTGGCCCAGGAGGGCTGGGGACGTGCGTGTGGGAGAGGCGACGCTTGGTAAATTCACGAAGGGAAATTTGGTGACGTTTGAGGAAGAGGTGACAACACAGGAGACTCGGGGACGATGGAGAACGTGGGTGGGGACACTTGAGGACATTGGGGACACTGACCACAAAGTACTTCTGGGCGCCCAGCTTGGCCTGCAGCTCGGCCCCGAACACGGCGATCTGCCCGTCGTAGCGGCTGTTGCGCTGGGGACGACGCGACACCGGCGTCACCTGGCTGTGTCACCTGCCAGGGGACACCCCCGCGGCTGCAGAGCCACCACGGGGACGCGGGGGGTGACAGCAGCCATGGCTGTGTCCTCACGGAATGACCACCCATGGGTGCTGGGTGGCCGCCACCTGCTGTCCCCAATGGGGTGACCAATGGGCATCCCCTAAGCAATGTCCCCCCAACGATGACAGCACCCAGGGGTGACACCCGCAGCCCCCCTGGTGTCCCCCAGTCCCGCCAAGGTGTCCCCCACTGCAGTTCTCATGTGTCCCTTAGCCCCCATGAATGTCCCTCAGGTGTCCCCTCACTGGCTGGCACTGCTCCTCGGTGAGCAGCGTGTCGCGGCTCTCCTCAGGTGTCCCCCAGGTGTCCCCAGTGTCCCCCAGCCCCCACAGGTGTCCCCAAATGTCCCCATGTCCCTTACCAGCTGGTAATGCTCCTCAGGTGTCCCCCAGGTGTGTCCCCTCACCGGCCTGCACTGCTCCTCAGTGAGCAGCATGTCGCGGCTCTCCTCAGCCCCCAGGGGTGTCCCCCAGCCCCCAGGTGTCCCCCAGGTGTCCCCAGGTGTCCCCGTGTCCCCTCACCGGCCGGCACTGCTCCTCGGTGAGCAGCGTGTCGCGGTTCTCCTCGGGCAGACACTCGAGCGCGTCGAAGTAAAGCCACTGCGTGATGGGCGTGAACTTCCCTGACACGGCCTGGGGGACAGGGACAGCCCAGGGACACGTCAGGGACAGTCAGGGACAGGGACAGCCTGGGGACAGGGACAGCCCAGGGACACGTCAGGGACAGTCAGGGACAAGGACGACCTGGGGACACATCAGGAACAGGGACAGCTTGGGGACAGTCAGGGACAGGGACAACCTGGGGACAGTCAGGAACAGGGACAGCCTGCGGACACATCAGGAACAGGGACAGCCTGGGGACAGTCAGGGACAGGGACAGCCCGGGGACACGTCAGAGACAGGGACAGCCTGGGGACAGTCAGGGACAGGGACAGCCTGGGGACAGTCAGGGACAGGGACAACCTGGGGACAGGTACAGCCCAGGGACATGTCAGGGACAGGGACAGCTTGGGGACAGTCAGGGACAGGGACAGCCCGGGGACATGTCAGGGACAGGGACAGCCTGGGGACACGTCAGGGATAGGGACAGCCTGGGGACAGTCAGGGACACATCACAAACAGCTCTGGGATATGTCAGGGACAGGGACAGCCTAGGGACAGTCAGGGACAGGGACAGCCAGGGAAGTATCGGGGACAGGGAAATTCTGGGGAACACACCAGGGACATCTCAAGTGACATGTCAGGGACGGGACAAGGACAAGGCAGCGACCTCGGGGGAACCCCAGTGAGCACCTTAGGGACACCACAGTGACCCAGGGGACACCAGGGGACACCAAGTCTGGTACCCCAGGCAGGGCCAGCTGAGCGGCTCCAGCTGCGACACACAGGGACAGCAGCCCCAGGTGGCCTTGGGGACACGGGGACACGGTACCTTCATGACCTCCTGCGCGGCCAGGCCGCCGATGAAGGCGTTGACCGGGGCCAGGTCGCCGGTGGCCTGGAAGGCCAATTCCCGCACAAGCTCCTCGTCCAGCTCGGCCCCCGCCGCCACCTCCTTGGTCAGGGCCACCACCTCGGCTGCGTCACCCTGATGGGGACAAGGACAGGGACGTGGTGCTGGGGATGGCCCACGAGAAGGGCTTGGTGGCCTCCATGGCCTCAGAGTCCCCAAAGGCCACTCCACCATCTGTGGCAGCCCCAAATGAGGTCACCAGTGTCCCCAAGAGATAAGGGGACCGTGGTGGGGGTCCCTGTTGGTGCAGGACACGGTGGCTTCATGTCCCCAATGTCCCTCCAAGCCCCAACCACCCCCAAGCCCTCTGATGTCCCCAAATTCTGGTGGGGCCCCGGTGACCTCCATGTCCCCAACACCCTCAATGTCCCCGATGTCACCAGCTGCAGGTGGCCATGATGGGGCAGGACATGGTGACCTCCAGGTCCCCAACACCCTCAATGTCCCCAGTGTCACCACCTGGGGGTGGCCATGATGGGGCAGGTCATGGGGACCTCCATGTCCCCAACATCCTCAATGTCCCCAGTGCCACCAGTGACAGGGCCCCAGGGACACTGCTGGGGCAGGTCATGGTGACCTCCATGTCCCTCAACATCACCAGTGTCACCAGCTGGTGCCAGGGCCCCAGGAACACCGTGTGTCACGGTGGCCTCCATGTCCCCAACGTCCCCACACCCTGCTGTCCCCCCGGTGTCCCCGCTGTCCCCCTGGTGTCCCCACCTGGTGGCGGGGCCGCGGGGCGCGGCCGTGCTGCTGCAGGAAGCGGTGCAGGCCCTGCCACGCCCAGTGCAGCATCGAGGGCCTCTCGGCCTTCCCAAAATCCGTCACCATCATCTCGGGCTCGGCCAGCGCGTCCCGCAACCGTTTCTGGGGAAAACACACCAGTGTAAACCGGTATAAACCAGTACAAACCAGTATAAACCAGTATAGCCCAGTATAAGCCCCTATAGCCCAGCATAACCCAATATAAACCAGTATAGTCCAGTATAAACCAGTATAACCCAGCATAGCCCAGTATAAACCAGTACACCTTGGTACCCTGGCAGCACGTCCTGCAACCGTTTCTGGGGAAAACACACCAGTGTAAACCAGTATAAACCAGTACAAACCAGTATAGCCCAGTATAAACCAGTACAACCCAGTATATCCCAGTATAAACCAGTACACCTCAGTACCCTGGCAGCACGTCCCGCAACCGTTTCTGGGGGGAACAGCCCAGTGTAAACCAGTATAAACCAGTATAGCTGAGTATAACCCAGTATAGACCAGCATAGCCCAGTATAAACCAGTAGAGCCCAGTATAAGTCAGTGCTACCCAGTACAATCCAGTATAACTCAACAGCACCCAGTATAATCCAGTATAACCCAATATATCCCAGTATAAACCAGTACAAGTCAATATAATGCAGTACAACGCAGCATAACCCAATACAGCCCAGTACAACCCAGTATAGCCCAGTATAACCCAGTATAAACCTCTATAGCCCAGTATAGCCCAGTGTAACCCAGTATAACTTCCTATAACCCAATACAGCCCAGTACAACCCAATATAGCCCAGTATAACCCAGTATAAACCCCTATAGCCCAGTATAGCCCAGTATAATCCAGTACAACCCAGTATAGCTGAACACAAACCAGTATAAACCAGCACAGCCCAGTATAAACCCATATAGCCCAGTATAACCCAGTATAAACCCCTATAGCCCAGTATAGCCCAGTATAATCCAGTATAAACCCCTATAGCCCAGTATAGCCCAGTGTAACCCAGTATAACTTCCTATAACCCTATACAGCCCAGTATAACCCAGTACACACCAGTATAACCCAGTACACACCAGTATAACCCAGTATACACCAGTATAACCCAGCACAGGCCCATACAATCCAGTACAACCCAGTATAGCTCAGTATAACCCAGTAGCCCCCCAGTGCCCTCCCAGTGCCCTCCCAGTGCCCCCCAATCCCTCCCAGTGCCCTCCCAGTGCCCTCCCAGTGCCTCCCAGTGCCTCCCAGTGCCACTCACGAAGTGGATGTGCTTGGGCATCTTGACCTGGGTGACGATGCCACCCCGCACGTAGTCCCCGTAGCCGCTGGTGTCCCCGATGCTGAACGTGTACGGCCCTGGGGACACGGGGGTGTCACTGGGGCACCCCAAAAAAGGGACCCAGGGGTCTGGGGCACCCCAAAAAAGGGACCCAGACACCCCAAGAATGGCCCCAGGTGCCTGAGAGATTCCCTAAGGACAGCCCCAGGTGACTGAGAGACCCCAAAAAGGAACCCCAGGTACCTTAGGCACCCCAAAAAAGGACCCCAATGTACCTCAGAGACTCCCTAAGAACAGTCCCAGGTGCTTTAGACACCCCAAAAAGGACCCCAGGTACCTCAGACACACCCCCAGCACAGCTCCAGGTGCCTCCAAGATCCCAAAAAGGAACCCCAGATGCCTCAGAGACCCCCAAAAGGACCCCAATGTACCTCAGAGACCCCCTAAGAACAGTCCCAGGTGCTTTAGACACCCCAAAAAGGACCCCCAGGTGCCTCAGAGACCCCAAAATGGGTCCCAGGTACCTCAGACACACCCCCAGCACAGCTCCAGGTGCCTCAGAGACCCCAAAAAGGACCCAAATGTACCTCAGAGACCCCCTAAGAACAGTCCCAGGTGCCTCAGAGACCCCAAAAAGGACCCCCAGGTGCCTCAGAGACCCCAAAAAGGACCCCCAGGTGAGGCCCCCCCAAGCAGGGCTCACCCAGCACCCGGATCTCCACGGGCCCGCAGCGGTTCAGCTCCTCCATCCCCTCCACCTCCGTGAAGGTGACAAAGTCGCCCGTCTCGAAGCCGTGACGCGCCTCGTCCAGGCAGGTCACCTCCCCAGGACAGCCCTGGGGACACGGGACAGTCAGGGGACATGGGGGGGACACCCAGGGACCTCCCCAGGCCTGGGGACACAGGACATGGAGGGGACACCCAGGAACCTCCCCAGGACAGCCCTGGGGACATGGGGGGGACACCCAGGAACCTCCCCAGGACAACACTGGGGACATGGGACAGTCAGGGGACATGGGGGGGACACCCAGGAACCTCCCCAGGACAACACTGGGGACACAGGGGGGACACCAAGGGACCTCCCCAGGACAACACTGGGGACACGGGGGGACACCCAGGAACCTCGCCAGGACAGCCCTGGGGACACAGGACAGAATCAGGGGACACAGGGGGGACACCAAGGGACCTCCCCGGGAAATTCCTGGGGACACAGGACAGTGTGAGGGGACACAGGGGGACACCCAGGGACCTCCCCAGGCCAGCACTGGGGACACAGGACATGGTGGGGACACCCAGGAACCTCCCCAGGACAGCCCTGGGGACAAGGGACAGTGTGAGGGGACACGGGGGGACACCAAGGGACCTCCCCAGGACAACACTGGGGACATGGGACAGTGTGAGGGGACACGGGGGGGACACCCAGGGACCTCCCCAGGACAGCGCTGGGGACATGGGACAGTCAGGGGACATGGGGGGGACAACAAGGGACCTCCCCAGGCCTGGGGACACAGGACATGGAGAGGGGACAGAGGGACACCCAGGAACCCAGAGGGGACCAGGACACCCAGGAACACCCTTGGGGGACATGAGGGGACACAGGGGGACACAAGGGGTGCTGAGGGGACCAGGACACCCTTGAGGGGACACAAGGGGTGCTGAGGGGCACCCAGGAACCCCCTTGGGGACACCCAGAAGGTGCTGAGGGGACCAGGACACCCCAAAAATCCCCAGGACAGGCGTGTGGGGACACCCCGAGCTGTCCCCTCCCTGCACCCCTGGGGACACCCCGAGCTGTCCCCTCCCTGTACCTTGGTGACCATGGACACCATGGCACTGAGGGGCTGCTCCCCGTTGGGGTCTGTCACCACCATGTCGTCCCCAAAGTCGCAGAACAGCTGCCTGTGAGGGGGGAAAGGGGTCAGTGCTGAACCCCAAAAGGGATCCAGCCCAAAATCCCCACCCTAAAAGTGCAATCCCAGAAAAGAATCTCCTAAAAATCCCCCCCGCCCCCAAAAAGGGATTTGTCCTAAAATGCCCCCCTCAAAAATCCCAACTCGAAATCCCACCCTAAAAAGGAACGTCCTAAAATCCTCCCTCCCAAAAAAGGAACCCCCCTAAAAATCCTGTCCTAAAGGAATCCAGCCTAAAATCCACATCCCAAAAAGGATCCGGCCCAAAATCCCACCCCAAAAATCCCAGACCAGAAAAGAATCCCCTAAAAATCAACCTCAGAAAGAAACTCCCCTAAAAATCCCACCCCAACATGGACACACCTCAAAATTTCCCCCAAAAAGGACCCACCCCAAAAGGAGCCTACCCCAAGAGGAACCCACCCCAAAAGAGATCCACCCTAAAAGGGATGCACCCTAAAAGAACCCACCCCAAAAAGGGACCCACCCCAAAAGGAACCCACCCTAAAAGAGATCCACCCTAAAAGAACCCAGCCCAAAAAGGGACCCACCCCAAAAGGGACCCACCCCAAAAGGAGCCTACCCCAAAATAGACCCACCCCAAGAGGAATCCACCCCAAAAGTGACCCACCGTAAAAGAACCTACCCCAAAAAGGACCCACCCCAAAAGGGACCCACCCTAAAAGAACCCACCCCAAAAGGAACCCACCCCAAGAGGAATCCACCCCAAATGAGACCCACCCCAAAAGAGATCCACCCCAAAAGGGATGCACCCTAAAAGAAACCACCCCAAAAGGGACCCCAAAAGGACCCACCCTAAAAGGGACCCACCCTAAAAGAACCCACCCCAAAAGGACCCACCCCAAAAGGGACCCCCCAGAAAAGACACACCCCAAAAAAGACTCATCCCAAAAGGAACCCACCCCAAAAGGGATGCACCCCAAAAGGAACCCACTCCAAAAGGGATGCACCCCAAAAGAGACCCATCCCAAGAGATCCACCCCAAAAGAACCCACCCCAAAAAGGACCCACCCCAGAAGGACCCACCCCAAAAGGGACCCACTCCAAAAGAGATCCACCCCAAAAGAGATCCACTCCAAGAGGAATCCACCCCAAAAAGGACCCACCCTAAAAGGGACCCCAAAAGGACCCACCCCAAAAGGGACCCCGAACGCCCCCAGGTGGGGGTGCCCCTCACCCGAAGAGCCCGCGCGTGTCGGCCACCACCAGTTTGATGCCGTGGCTGTGGCAGAAATCGCCCACCCAGAGCTGCTCCTCCAGCGGGGAGTTGGTCAGCACCACCACCTGTGGGACAGGGCACCTGGGCACTCACCTGGGCACACACCTGGGCGCTCACCTGGGTGCTCACCTGGGCGCTCACCTGGGTATTCACGTGGGCATTTACCTGGGTATTCACCTGGGTGCTCACCTGTGGAATCTGGGCACACACCTGGGCACTCACCTGGGTACTCACCTGGGTACTCACCTGGGTACTCACCTGAGCACACACATGGGTATTCACCTGGGCACACACCTGGGTATTCACATGGGCACTCACGTGGGCATACACCAGGGCGCTCACCTGGGCACACACCTGGGTATTCACCTAGGCACACACCTGGGTGTTCACTCACCTGGGCACACACCAGGGCGCTCACCTGGGCACACACCTGGGTATTCACCTAGGCACACACCTGGGTGTTCACTCACCTGGGTGTTCACTCACCCGGGCACTCACCTGGGTATTCACGTGGGAATTTACCTGGGCACTCACTTGGGTATTCACGTGGGCACTCATGTGGGCACACACCAGGGCGCTCACCTGGGCACTCACCTGGGCGCTCACCTGGGTACTCACCAGGGCGCTCACCTGGGCACACACCTGGGTGTTCACTCACCTGGGTGTTCACTCACCTGGGTGCTCACCTGGGCACACACCTGGGCGCACACCTGGGCACTCACCTGGGCACCCACCTGGGCATTCACCTGGGCGCTCACCTGGGCTCTCACCTGGGTACTCACCTGGGCACTCATCTGGGGAATCTGGGCACCCACCTGGGCACTCACCTGAGTGCTCACCTGGGCCACCCACCTGGATTATCTGGGCCACCTGTACCCAGGTGGGCACACCTGAGTGTTACCCCTGTGCCCAGGTGGGCACACCTGTCTGAGGGGGTTACCCCTGTGCCCAGGTGGGTATATCTGAGAGGACACCCCTGTGCCCAGGTGGGCACACCTGTCTGAGGGTTACACCTGGGGGTTACCCCTGTGCCCAGGTGGGTATATCTGAGAGGACACCCCTGTGCCCAGGTGGGCACACCTGTCTGAGGGGGCACACCTGGGGGTTACCCCTGTGCCCAGGTGGGCACACCTGTGCCAGGTTACCTGGAATGTGCCCAGCAGCTCCTTGGACAGCGGCTCCCGGGTGCTGCTCACGGCCACGTAGGAGTTGAGCTCGGCCAAGCGCGGCAGCGTCGCCTCGGCCCGGCTGCGCCCCACGTCCTCCTCCCGCAGGTAGAACTGGGGGGAAGGAGGGGTCAGGAACCCCAAAAACATCCCCAAAACAATCCCAAAAAATCCCCCAAACAATCCCAAAAACGTCCCCAACAACATCCCCAAAACAACCCCAAAACATCCTCAAAAAAACCCCCCCAAAACATCCCCAAAACAACCCCAAAACATCCACAAAACAACCCCAAAAAATCCCCAAAGCAACCCCAAAATCATCCCCAAAACCACCCCCAAAACACCCCATGTCCTCCTCCCGCAGGTAGAACTGGGGGGAATGGGGGTCAGAAACCCCTAAACAGCCCCAAAAGGACCCCAAAAAGACCTCAAAACCATCCCCAAAACAATCCCAAAAACATCCCTAAAACATCCTCAAAACAATCCCCAAACAGCCCCAAAAACAACCCCAAAACAGCCCCAAAAAACATCCCTAAAACATCCTCAAAACAACCCCGAAACAGCCCCAAAAACAACCCCAAAACAGCCCAAAAAAACCCCCAAAACAGCCCCAAAACGAACCCCAAAACAGCCCCAAAACAATCCCAAAAAGTCCTCAAAACAATCCCAAAAACGTCCCTACAACATCCCCAAAACCAACCCCAAAACAGCCCCAAAACCAACCCCAAAACAGCCCAAAACCAACCCCAAAACCATCCCCCAAACACCCCATGTTCTCCTCTCACAGATAGAACTGGGGGGCATGAGGATCAGAAACCCCAAAACGTCCCCAAAACAACCCCAAAAACATCCCCAAAAATGCCGCAAAAACATCCCCAAAACAGTCCCAAAACCAACCCCAAAACCAACCCCAAACACCTCCAAAACCCTTCCAAACCTCCTTAAAAACACCCCAAACCACCCCCAAAACCTCTCCAAACACCCCCAAAACCCCTCCAACCACCCCAAAACCCCAACAAACACCCCCCAAATCCCCCCCAAACCACCCCAAATCCCTCCCTCCAAAATCCCCTCACGCCCACAAGAAACTCCGCCACCCAAACGCGGCAAATTAACGACAATTCAGGATAAAAAAAACCCAAGAAAAAAAACCCCAAAAAAAGCCCAGGAAAAGCCCAAGCAGGGACCCACCTGGGAGGCCAGGTCGGCCCAGGCTGCGGGGTGGGGGTCGTGCAGGGTGACAGATTTGACCCCCCCCAGCACCAGGTTCTTGGCCACCTCCACGCCCAGGCCCCGCAGCCCCGACACCAGAACGTTGGAGGTCTGCATGCGCTTCATGGCCTCGTGGCCCAGCACGTACCTGGGGGGGAAAAAAAACCCCAAAATATCAATGGGAACCCCAAAAACATGAAATGGGAACTCAGAAGTCACGGGGAATTCGGTAAGGTCGGAGGAAGTCTCCTCAGTTCAAGTCGAAAGAAAAAAACCCCAAAACCTCATTGGGACAGCAAAAATCTCAGTGGGGTCTCAAGGAACTCAATGGGAAAGCCAAAAATCTCAATGGGATCCCAAAGAACTCAACGGGAACCCAAAAATCTCCATGGGAACCCAAAAATCTCCATGGGATCCCAAAGAACTCAACGGGAACCCAAAGATCTCAATGAGATCCCAAAGAACTCAATGGGAACCCAAAAATCTCCATGGGAACCCAAAAATCTCCATGGGAACCCAAAGAACTCAATGGGAAACCCAAAAATCTCAATGGGATCCTAAAGAACTCAACAGGAACCCAAAAATCTCAATGAAATCCCAAAGAACTCAACGGGAACCCAAAAATCTCAATGGGATCCTAAAGAACTCAACAGGAACCCAAAAATCTCAATGAGATCCCAAAGAACTCAATGGGAACCCAAAGATCTCAATGAGATCCCAAAGAACTCAACGGGAACCCAAAAATCTCCATGGGAACCCAAAGAACTCAATGGGAAACCCAAAAATCTCAGTGGGATCCCAAAGAACTCAACAGGAACCCAAAGAACTCAATGGGAACCCAAAAATCTCAATGAGATCCCAAAAACCTCAACGGGAACCCAAAAATCTCAATGAAATCCCAAAGAACTCAACGGGAACCCAAAAATCTCCATGGGAACCCAAAAATCTCAATGAAATCCCAAAGAACTCAACGGGAACCCAAAAATCTCCATGGGATCCTAAAGAACTCAACAGGAACCCAAAGAACTCAATGGGAACCCAAAAATCTCAATGAGATCCCAAAAAACCCAACGGGAACCCAAAAATCTCCATGGGATCCCAAAGAACTCAACAGGAACCCAAAAATCTCAATGGGATCCTAAAGAACTCAATGGGATCCCAAAGAACTCAATGGGAACCCAAAAATCTGAATGAGAGCCCAAAGAACTCAATGGGAAACCCAAAAATCTCCATGGGAACCCAAAGAACTCAATGGGAAACCCAAAAATCTCAATGAAATCCCAAAGAACTCAATGGGAAACCCAAAAATCTCAGTGGGAACCCAAAGAACTCAACGGGACCCCAAAAGTCCCAAGGAAACCCCTCAAGGCTGCAAGACCCAAATTCAGGCAGATCCCATTTCATCCCTTAAATTTATAAAAATTCCCAAGAAAATTCCTATTTATGGGATGTTCCCAAATCCATGGGGACCCCAGAACCCATAGAGCAAACCCCAAACTATGGGGGAAACTCCAAATCCACAGGGAACCCCAAATCCATGGGGACCCCAGAACCCATAGAGCAAACCCCAAACTATGGGGGAAACTCCAAATTCCAGGGGGAAACCCCAAACTGCGGGGAAACCCCAAATCCATGGGAAACCCCAAACCCATGGGAAAACGTAAATCCATGGGGAAACCCCAAACCCATGAGGAACCTCAAACTGTGGAGAAGCCCCAAATCCATGGGGAAACCCCAAATCCATGGGAAACCCCAAATCCATGGGAAACCTCAAACCCATGGGGAAACCCCAAATCCATGGGGAAACCCCAAACCCATGGGGAAACCTCAAACTATGGGGAAACCCCAAATCCATGGGGAAACCTCAAATTATGGGGAAACCCCAAATCCATGGAGAAACCCCAAATCCATGGGGAAACCCCAAATCCATGGGGGAACCTCAAATCCATGGGAAACCCCAAATCCATGGAGAAACCCCAAACTACCAGGACTCGCCCACTCCACAGGGAGCCCCCCAAGTCTGTGGAGATCCCAAATCCCTTGGGGACCCCAAAACCCCCCTGGAGACCCCAAAATGTCCCCCCCATGTCCCCCTCACTCACAGCTGGCGGGAGTAGAGCCCCTCATCGATCTCGGCCTCGGCCCCGTTCTTCGCCATTCCCTGGGGACACAGGGGACAGCGGTGTCACCACGGGGACACTGAGGGTGCCAACGGGTGCTGTGACACCCTGGGACAGGGAGCAGGACCCCCAAGGGGTGGCAGGGGGTGACAGCAGGGATGGCAGGGTGGCATTGTTGAGGGGACATTGTTGAGGTGCCCATTGTTGAGGGGACATTGGGGACCTGGGGGACAAATGTCACCCTCAGGACAAAGAGAGGGACAGCAAAGGACAATAATTGTCACCAAAGCATTGTGTATAAAGTGACCCTGAATGGACTGAGGGGACATTAAGGGACATGTGCCACCACCAAGACCCACAGGTGACACCTTGTGGGTGACACCGCCCATTTGGGGACAAATGTCACCCCCAAGTCAAAGAGGAACAGGAAATGACCCTGAGCAGAGTAAGGGGACATCGAGGGACAGCCCCAAGACCCACAGGTGACACCAGGTGACACCACGCCCCCAGCAGCAGCTCTGAGGTGACAATGACACCAGACAATGCCCAGAGAGTGACAAAGCCCCTGTGGGTGGTCCAGGGTCCCCGAGGGGTTGGTGGCACTCAGGAGGGGTTGGTGGCACTCAGGGCGGGTTGGTGGCACTCAGGGGGCATTGGTGGCACTCGGGGGGGGTTGGTGGCATTCAGGATGGGTTGGTGGCACTCTGGAGGGGTTGGTGGCACTCAGGGGGCATTGGTGGCACTCAGGATGGGTCGGTGGCACTCAGGATGGGTTGGTGACACTCAGGGGGCATTGGTGGCACTCAGGGGGCATTGGTGGCATTCAGGAGGGGTCGGTGGCACTCAGGATGGGTTGGTGGCACTCAGGGGGCGTTGGTGGCACTCAGGAGGAGTTGGTGGCACTCAGGGTGAGTTGGTGGCATTCAAGATGGGACAGTGGCACTCAGGAGGGGTCGGTGGCACTCAGGGGGGGTCGGTGGCACTCAGGGGGCATTGGTGGCACTCAGGATGGGTCGGTGGCACTCGGGGGGCATTGGTGGCACTCAAGATGGGTTGGTGGCACTCAGGGGGCATTGGTGGCACTCAGGATGGGTTGGTGGCACTCAGGGGGGTTGGTGGCACTCAGGGGGGTTGGTGGCACTCAGGGGGCATCGGTGGCACTCAGGAGGGGTCGGTGGCACTCGGGGGGGTTGGTGGCACTCAGGGGGGGTTGGTGGCACTCAGGATGGGTCGGTGGCACTCGGGGGGGTTGGTGGCACTCACGTTGGCGGGGGTGACGCTCGGGGACACGGCGGGGGCAGGGGCACGGCTGGAGCCCGTCGGTGGCTCTGACCCAGAGACGCGGCGCTTCTTCGACAGCGGGGAGCTGGACATCTGGGGACAGGGACAGGGACATCAGGGACATCAGGGGACAGTCAGGGACAGCTGGGGACAGTCAGGGACATCAGGGACAGCTGGGGACAGGGACATCAGGGACAGCTGGGGACAGTCCGGGACATCAGGGACAGCTGGGGACAGTCAGGGACATCTGGGGACAGCTGGGGACAGTCAGGGACAGCTGGGGACAAGGACAGTTGGGAGACAGGTCAGGGGATATCTGGGGACAGGTCAGGGGACAGCTGGGGACAGAGACAGTCAGGGGACACATGGGGATAGGGACACATCAAGGGACAGCTGGGGACACCTGGAGACAAGGACAGGTCAGGGGACACACAGGGACAAAGAGGGGGTCGGGACATCCATGGGCAGAGGGGAGCTGGACATCTGGGGACAAGGATGGGGTCAGGGCACATCTGGGGACATCCAGGGACAGCAGCGAACTGGACATCTGGGAACAGGGACAGAAGCCAGGCAGGGTCACATGGGGACAGTGCTGGGGACAGCAGGGACACTGGGAGAGACACAGGGTGAGGCTGGGGGCAAGAGGTGACATTTGTGGTGCCCTGAGGTCACCAAGAGCAAGGGGTGACACACAGGGGTGGCACTGAACAGGATGCAGCGACACATAAAGTGACGAGAGGTGACACCAGGGACAGGGGATGATGCTGGAGGTGACACCAGGTGACACCGGAGGTGGCAATGAGAGACAGGAGGGATGGAGAGGGTGATGCAGGGTGACACCAGGTGACAGCGGGGACAGGGAGGGTGACAACAGGTGACACAGACGGTGACACCGGCTGAATGGGGTCACGGGTGGGGCCACCAGGTGCGACAGCCCCCGCGCTGTCCCATTGGTTGTCACCGCCCCAGTGACACCGGGGACGGACAGGGCGACACGCAGGGATGGAGGGACACACAGAAGGGTGGGGAGGGACACTTGGGGACAGCGAGGTGGCACTGAGGGACATCAGACCACACCAGCACCCCCAGACCCAGACACGGCACCGCCCCCCGCCCCTGAGAGCGCTCCCAGCACCGGGGGGTCCCGGGGGTCCCATCCCGGGGCGATCCCGCCCCCGGGGCCTCCCTTGCGGGGCTTCCCCATTAACCGAGGCGGGTTCCCCATCCCCGGGGGTCCCACCCAGGGGGGTCCCCATCCCCGGGGGTCCCAGAGCGGGGGTCGCGGTTCCACCCGCGCTCCCCATCCTGAGGGTCCCGGTGTGAGGGAGGGGGGGCGGTTCCCCCTCACGGCTTCCCCCCGGCCCCTTCAGGCCCGGCGCCGGCTCCCGCAAGGCGGGGCCGCACTGGCCGGCCCCAGAGCCGCCTCCCCGCGCCCCTGCAGCCCAGGGCAGCCCCCAAAGAGCCCCGGGCTCGCCGCCGGCCCCGCACCAATGTCGCTGTCCAGGCCCCGCCGCCGGGTCCCGCCCGCTCCGCTCGGCTCCTCCGCGACAAGATGGCGGCCGCGGCCGCTGCCACCCGCCGCCCCCTCCCTGCGCGCGATAGGCCCCGCCTCCCGCGCTCTCCCATTGGTCGGCCGCGCCCGGCACCGCGCTCTCATTGGTTGTCTCCTCCCGCCACCGCCCGCCCCCCTTCCTGCCCGCCTCACCCGACGCGAGGATTGGGCGGGCGCGCCCCGGCTGGCCACGCCTCTTTTCCTGCCGCAGAGCCCCGGATGAGGAAGACCACGCCCCTTGCGCGGCCTCGTGATACGGCACGGCGCGCGCCGCCCAGACGGCGGCCGAGAGGGGACACGGGGCTGGAAAGGGCGGAGTGCGGGGGGCTATGGATGTGTACGGGGGGGTCTGGGAGCTTTAGAGGCCCTTGGGGAGGTATAGGGACCCAAGTGGGGTTTTTTGGGGGGTTATAGGGGCCGATCAGAGCCTCGTAGAAGCGCTTAAAGAACCCACAGGAAACGGCGGAAGACTTTACGTAGTGTCATCCTGAATTGCACAACTTTGTAGATCTGTATAGAAAAACTTAAATAAAGGCCTCCGAAGTAACGCAGGACCTATAGAAGCCTAAGGGGGTTCCCCAGAGCCACAAGGGGCTTCACGCAGGGGCGTGGGGAGAACCTGAGGGGGCTATAGGGGACCGAGGGGGGGTATGCGGCAGCCCAGGAGGAGCGTGGGGAGCCTCGGGGGTCTCCAGAGCCCTAGACGGGCTAACTCGTAGGCTATGTGGGGCTTGAGTGGCTGTAGGGGGCCATGGGGGGCCCCATAGGGGCTGTGGGGAGCTATGGGGGAACATGGGAGGGGCCGTGGGGACCAGGGCGCCATTTCCGCATGGTGTCGCTGTCTGGTGACGTCACAGAGCCGCAAGGTGCGCTGGGAGATGCAGTCTCTTAAGCACACAGGAGAGGCCGCGGGGGCCAGAGCGGCATTTCCGCATGGTGTCGCTGTCTTGTGACGTCATGGACCCGCAGGGGTCGCTGGGAGATGTAGTTTCTGGTTCCTCCCCCAAAATAAAAGGCACAGGAGTCGGGGGGGGGACCCAGAACTTTATTCACAAACCAACACCGGGGTCCGGGGTCACTCCGGGGTAGCGGCTGAGGGTCCGAGGGTCACTCCGGGGGGGGCAGGGGGAGGCGCTTGGGGTCGTAGTAGTTGGAGGTGAGCAGGGGCTCCCCACAGCGCTCCCGCTCCCGCACCAGGATCTCGGCCTCGCGCCGCGCCCACTGCTGCAGCCTGCGGGGGGAGGGGATGGACAGGTGAGCGCCACACCTCGGGGATCCATGGGGACTCCCAAACCCCGGCCAGGTGTCCAAATTCCTCCCTCCTCAAAGGACCAGGTGTCCCTATAGGTCCCCATACACCCCCCAGATTTTGAGGTCCAGGATTTAGGAGTCCACCCTAACCACCCCCAGCTTCCATAGGCCCCCACAGGGCTCTGTAGTCCCCTAAATCTTCTCCTGGATCCCCCATGGGCTCCTATAGACACCCCCAAAGCTGCCAAGGGCCGTATAGACCCCGAAACCCCCCAGAGAATTATTAGAAATCCCTGTCGGCTGTACAAGGGGTCTTGTTGGCCCCCAATTCCCTTGGAAGCTCCTGTAGAACTCTCAGGAGACCCTACAACACTCACAGACTCCCCCAAAAAACCCTAAAACCCCCAAAAATGTAGGAAGCTATGGAGCAACTCTCAAATACAAGCTCCCCTTGGGGCTCTCCCCCTCCCCCCTTCACCGTGGGAGGTTCCCAGGTGAGACCCCCCCCTCCCCCCGATCACGGACCCGTAGTCGGGCAGGTAATGGACGAAGACGGAGCCCAGGACGATGGCGATGGAGATGCCGGCCAGGAAGGCGGCGCGCATGTTCAGCACGTCGGCCTCGGGGTCGGCCGAGAAGCCGTGATAGTCGGGGTTCTGTGTGGGGAGGGTCATGTGAATCCCCTGCCCCTGCCCAGGTACCCCCAGGTGTATCCCGGCCTCTCCTCCAGGCCCCCAGGTGTGCCCCAGCCCCTCCTCAGGAGCACTGAGCCAAAGGAGCCACCTGAGCCCCAACCCCAGGTGTGTCCTCGTCCTCAATCCCAGCATTGGCCACGCCCTTTCCTGGCCACGCCCTTCCCTGAACCACACCCGCGGTCCCCAGGTGTGTCCCCAGTCCTATTTCAGCCCAGGTCACGCCCCCTCCAGGCCACGCCCCTTTGCAGGCACACACTCACCTGAGCAGGGTAAAGCCCCGCCCACATTACGCCCGCCCACAAAACCGCGCCCCTTTCCCGATGCCCTCAAAACTCCCCAAGCCCCGCCCACAACCTTTACACCACGCCCATTCCAATTAAGTCACGCCCCTTTCCAGTCATGTACATTAAACCCCACCCAAGAGTGGCCCCGCCACGAAGCCGCGCCCCCTCATCAGAACACGCCCACCCACAATCCCCACACAAACCCGCCCCGCCCCTCCCGCTTTGCCCTTGGCCGCTCACCTTCCTCTGCGCCACCAACATCGGCTCCTCCTCGTGCGCGTCGGCCCCGAGCGGCCGCGGCAGCGCCACGGCCCCGGGCGACCCCGCCGAGCGGCCCCGAGCCCCGGCGGGCAGCGCCCGCAGCGCCCGCAGCGCCCGCCACAGCGCCGCCATCTTGCCCCGCCACTTCGCCTCGCCTCTTCCGCTCAACTCGGCCAATGGCAACCTCGCATTGCCGTTTCGTCCCGCCCTCGCGCCGGACAGCCAATCGCAGCGCTGCGCTTACGTTGTCGCGCCCCATTCACTCATTATGACCCC